>NC_062286.1:33865059-34168089 GCF_902655055.1 Lutra lutra
CTAATGCCTTGTTCATATAATACCGATCTAGAATTTATCATGATGTATTGTCTTTCAGTAAGAATCTATTTGAATGTATAAAGCCAATGAATGTAAGTAAAATTTTCATGGTATTTTTATATTGCTAACATTTATTACATTTATTGATTATTCAGTTAGAAACACTAGCAACAGTTGCTAAATTTCCATATTTTAAAAATGATTATGTTAAATATAATATAAATAAAAGCTTCATGTTTTAAAGGAACTATTAAATATAATATAAATATATTCTTTACAAATATTTTAAAAATTTCCAGCTTTCAGCAATGTCTTGAACTTAAAAACACACAATGGAATTCACTCTTGTATTCCTCATACCTGATTTTATAACATTTCTTTTTCCAGCTTCTGAAATGTAGAGCTTTATTTATGTGATGGAAGACTCACTGGTATTAGAATAATACTCTGCCTTCAAAAGGTTATGAAATAAAACCAGGCCATATACACAAACATTAATTTGCAAGGCACTGAGACATTAACTCTTGAAGAAAAAAAAAAATGGCTTGTTACCTGTAGTTCATGCAGATCAGGACAGGGCTGGTGAAGAGCCTATAACTGATTTAAGAGGAGACTCTAAAATCAAGAAGTTTTAATAATGTCTTCTTATGCATGACACTAAGAATCCTGTGGAGTGGCGGGGAAATGGAATTAAACTACCCTAATTAAATAATCTAGTGACCTGGTCTATTTGTATTTAGCCAAGATATCCAGAGATTCCCCAGGCATATCAAGTTAACTTGGTCATACATAATATTCATCAGGAAAATGATCTATTCCTAAAAGGTTTTTTCTTAGAGATGTAAGGAAAAATTAGAATGTTGTAAAGTTATAGGCATTTTGGGTTTTTTGGTGTCTTTAAAATGAAAAACTATCCTGGAAATCATAAGGTAACTTGATTTATTATTACTGGTATTTTAATCATAGGCATTTATTTTGCCTATTGCATGGCTTTTTATTTTTTTTACTTTTTTTTCAAAGATTTTATTTATTTGACAGACAAGTAGGCAGAGAGGCAGGCAGAGAGAGACAGGAGGAACCAGGCTCCTGCAGAGCAGAGAGCCTGACATGGGGCTTGATCCCAAACCCTGGAATCATGACCTGACCTGAAGGCAGAGGCTTTGACCCACTGAGCCACCCAGTTGCCCCAACCTATTGCATGGATTTTTAAAGCTAAATTACATATATATATTTAAAGATTTTATTTATTTATGTATTTAGTGCTCAGGGAAGGGAAGGGGCAGAGGAAGAGGGACTATCTCAAGTTGACTCCATGTTGAATGCGGAGCTCCCTGCAGGGCACCATCCCACCCTGAGATCATAACCTGAGACAAAATCAAGAAGTGGCTGCTTAACCAACTGAGCCACTCAGGCACCCTGGAAAATTATATTTTTAAGTTAAGTTATATATTCTATACTATGCATATTACCATACAGTAAAATTCACCTGTTTTGGTGCTGAGTTCTGCAAATTTCAACCAACATGTGGTTGTATAATAACACAACATTCAAGATGTTTGCTTCATCACCCCCTAAAAATCCCCTTATGTTTCTAGGCAGAGTATCTGTCCCACCTCAGCCTTCAGGTAATGTTTAATCAATAATCTGTCCCCATAATTTTTCTTACTTCGCAATGTCACATAAATGGAACAATACATTATGCCAAGTATCTGAGTCTGGCTTCTTTTACATAATGTATTTAAGACTGATCCATGTTTGTTGCATATATCAATAGTTCATTCCCCTAAACTGATAAACAAGAGTTTACTGTGTGGATATTAACAGTATATTTATTAATTTACCAGTTGGAGGAAATCTATATTCTTTGCAGTTTGGGGCAAGTATGCATTATGTATCTATGCATAGAACTTTTTGTGTAAACTTAAGTATTCTTTTCAGGTGGGATAATACTTAGGAGTAGAATTGCTGGTTGAGTGGTAACTATAAGTTTAACATCATATGAAATTGCTAAACTCTTTTCCAAGTAGCTGTGAAATATGATGCAGTCATTGAAATAGTAATATATAACTATTGACATAAAGACATGATCAAAGAATTTTTTCAGGGAAACTTTTAAAAAAAAATAATTGTAGATCTGTATGCAGTTGTAATAGATATTATAGAGAGATCCCACATATCCTTGAACTAATCTCTACCAGTGGTAACATCCTGCAAAACTGTAGCCCTATGTATTATTCAGAATATTGGCATTGCTATAATCAAGATACTGAACAGTTTCATCATCACATGGATTTCTGCTGTTGCCCTTTTTTTTTTTTAAGATTTTATTTATTTATTTGACAGAGAGAGATCAAAAGTAGGCAGAGAGGCAGGCAGAGAGAGAGGGGGAAGCAGGCTCCCCGCTGAGGAGACAGCCTGATGCAGGGCTCAATCCCAGGACCCTGAGATCATGACCTAAGCTAAAGGCAGAGGCTTAACCCACTGAGCCACCCAGGCGCCTCTGCTGTTGCCCTTTTAAATCCACCTAGTTCCTCCTTCCACTTTCAAATCCCAACAACCGCTAATCCGTTGTCCATTTCTACAATTTTGTCATTTCCAATAAAGTGTTATATAAATGAGATCATATAATATGTAACCTTTGGGATTTGTTTTTTTTTATCTCAACATAATTTTTCCAGGATTCATCCAAGTCAATGTATTAATACTTTTTGTGTAAAATATCAAATTATAAAATGCTTTTCATAAATTAATCCCATTTTTTATAACTTGATTATCTACCTAAAAATATGTATTCTAGGGGTGCCTGGGTGGCTCAGTGGGTTAAAGCCTCTGCCTTCAGCTCAGGTTATGATCCCAGGGTCCTGGGATCGAGCCCCACATTGGGCTCTCTGCTCATGCAAGGAGCCTGCCTCCCCCCCATCTCTCTACCTGCCTCTCTGCCTACTTGTGATCTCTGTCTGTCAAATAAATAAATAATATCTTAAAAATAGTATTCTAGAGCAAAATGATAATAGTGCATAGGAGTAATGGCAAAAAATGAGAGTATTTATATTCTTTTTATCATACTTATGTTTATGATTATGTGCATGACTTACACAATGAAAAATATAAATCTAAAATGAGGAGGGCAGGGGGAGTTTCAAGGGAGATGTTTAGCTCCATGTGGTTGGTGAGTGGTTAACTCAGTAGGCTTCAAGATTTTCATTTTCAGATAAAAAGAAAATACACTTGTTCTTTTGAAGCAGAAAACATCTTTATGTCACTAAATTCTAAAAGGAGTATGTCATATAAATCCTATACAGGGGAAACTAAGCTATCAATACACAAAGTGTTTAACATAGATTTAGCAAAGGATGCAAAATGTTCCCAACACATTTTTTTTTTCAATTTTCTAGGAATTCCAAGGGACTAACTAAATTAAAAATTGGTGTAGTCTTAGCTAGATTCTTAGGATTATCTCCTCCCAACTATTGCTTGTCTTTGGATATTTTCCTAAACTGACTCTTTATTTATAGGAAAGGATGAGATAAAGTGAGTCTAGCCTGAATCTGAAAAATAGGCCAACAGATCGGATTAAAAGATTTCTATAAAGCAAACTATTGAAGCATCAAATTTAAACAACACATTGACTTGGTCTCCTCCTAATTTGATTTGATCACTGAATTAATTAAAATCGGGATACCTGGGTGGCTCAGTGAGTTCAGCATCTGCCTTCAGCTCAGGTCATGATCTCACAGTCCTGGGATCGAGTCCTGCATCAGGCTCCTTGCTCAACAGGGAGCCTGCTTCACCCTCTCTCTCTTCCTATTACTCCACCTGCTTGTGCTCTCTCTCTGGTAAATAAATCAATAAGATTTTTTTTTTTTTAAAGAAGTTAACGAAAATTGGTTTGGCACTGTATTTTTTATTTCTTAAATACAGTATTAGAAAATATTATCGTGATTATACCCTGTTCTGCTCACATTTTTTTTTTTAGGAAGAATGAAACCACTGGAATTTCTTGCTGATAGTGACCACGTGATTTTTCTGGGAAATTAGAAAAAAAATTCCATTTTCTTACCAGATATTTGTTTTTTTCTTATAATAATTTATTACTAACACTTAACAGTGGACATCATAACTGTGTTAGGTGGATTGTCAACAGCAAGAAAGCTACCAGATGTCCCTCATGACATCTGAGTGTTGAGGTCTCACTCTTAGTAAATTCCTAAAGAATGAAGCAATGTGGGTCCCTGGGTTGCTCAATCAATTAAGCATCAGACTCTTAGTTTTGGCTCAGGTCATGATCTCAGCTTCATAAGATCAAGACCCATGACAGGCTCTGCACTCATTGAGGGGGGATCTGCTTGAAGAACCTTCCCTTGTCCCTCCCCCAACTCATGGGCTCTCTCACTCTCTCCTTCCCTCAAATAAATAAATCTTAAAAAAAAAAAAAAAGAAGAAGCAATAGTAGAGCTGGATTTAAATTATCTATATCTAGAATAGCTACCCTTATAATAACAGAAAGCTGCCTAGTTATTACAGTCTGAGATAAGCATTCCTAATAAAGGATTATGAAGCAATGTTTGAAAAAATAAGTTATATTTGAAAATGTCATCAAAGAGAATTAAAAATATTTTCAGTGAATAATTGCTAAGTAGATTTTTAGCTATGCAGGCTCAGTAGCACTGTATAATTAGCTAACTTTATTAGCCACCAAACATCTAAATGCAAAAGAATATGTTAGCTACCAAAACAGAGTGGAAAGTTAGTGAATACATTGCACGGACAATTATAAAATTGGTTCTTACAAATGCTACAAATAGATAGATGTAAAGTCATTGTTACCCAATATGTGTTTACACTAGATTATGTAGTCTGCCTCATTCCTAAACTTTGTGTTTAGGACAGTGTTGTTAGGCAGAAATGAAGAACTACAAACTATATAGAAATACAGAAAAACAGTTTCTTAGATTTAAAACCATATCTCTCCCAGAAGCAACATAAATTGCACTCACCAAAAATTATAAAGCAAATCTTGTGTCCTAAAGGAGAAAATCTAGTAACAATAACTTTCATGTCCAATATAAACAGACATTTCAACCACAACTCTTACTAAGTTAAATTTATACCCAATACTCCACAGCATGACATTTCCATAAACCCCCTATAATTTGTTGAGGAAGCTGGATGTAGCTTATTCCCATTCCAGTTTCTTCATATAGCAATTTGGAATTGTTCACAATACATGGTTCAACCTTCAGTTCAAGTTCCTCTCTCCATTCCAAGTTGAGCAAAATGCAAAGGGAAAGAAAGAGAATATGTAGTGGGTTGAACATTGTCCCCTCAAAATTCATGTCCATTTGGTACTTCAGAATGTGATTTTACCTGGAAATAGGGTCTTTGCAGATATAATTAGCTAAATTAAGATGAGGTCATACCGGGTTAGGGTGAGTCCTAAGTCCAGCGACAGGTCTTCTTATAAGAAAGAGGAGAAGACACACAGAAAGACACCAGAGGAAGAAACAGATGATGGAAGCAGAGATTCTGTCAGTAATACAGCCTCAAGCTAAGGAACATCCAGGGTTGTTGGCAACCATTAGAAGCTAAGAGACAGGGTGGAACACATTCTCCTTCAATGTCTCCAGAAGGAACTGATCTTGCTCATACCTTGTGACAGAATAAATGTCTGTTGTTTTAAACACTCAGTTTGTGGTAACGTGTTCTACTAGCCCTAGAAGCTAATGTAGAAGGTAAAAGAACCAATCAGAGCAAAACTGAATTGGTCAGATAAGAGTCATAATTTCCTTTGTTCACCCAAATCCCACTTCTGGACACCATCTACCTTCTAATTCTTCTTTTTCTTTTTAAAAAGATTTTATTTATTTATTTGTCAGAGAGAGAGAGAGAGAGAGAGAGCACAAGCAGGTAGAGTGGGAGGCAGAGGGAGAGGGAGAAGCAGGCTCCCTGCTGAGCAAGGAGCCCAATATGGGACTCAATCTCAGGACCCTGGGATCATGACTTGAACCAAAGGCAGACCCTTAACCGACTGAGCCACCAGGCACCCCCCCCCCACCTTCTACTTCTTAAGAACCTTAACCTGTTATTCTCTTTATCTGTTCAAAGTCTCCTTCTGGGTCTCAACAGTGGGTATGTAAAGCTCCTAAATTCACTCTCCTTCCCTCACTATACCAGAACTTTTATTCTTTCAGTGCAGCTCATGAGTCTTCTCCTTAAATTATATTTATATTTTACCTCTGATCAAAGTGGGAAACAAACAAAAAAACAAAAAACATAATGTAACTTCCAGGGGACATATATATTCCTCTATTTTTTATTTAAAGAAGTGAATACTACACATATGCAGTTTTCTAAACTAATTTTAAATTAATCCATATGAAGTGAACAGTCTGTCATTTGATAAAAACTGATAATATGGGTTTTTAAAAACTTTTGCGCTTTTTAAATTTATTTTTAAAAATATTTTATTATTTTTTTGAGAGAGAGAGAGCATGAGAGGAGAGAGGTCAGCCAGAGAAGCAGACTCCCTGCCAAGCAGGGAGCCTGATGTGGGACTTGATCCCAGGACTCTGGGATCATGACTTGAGTGGAAGGCAGTCACTTATCCAACTGAGCGACCCAGGCACCCGATAATATGGTTTTTAATGGCCACATATTTCATCCCATAAGATGCACCAGTTACTATGGGAATACTAGGCCACTATCTTTTTTGTCCAATGGAAATGCTGATGTAATGACCAACTTCACCCATCTTTGAGCCCACGGCTGTAATTTTCCTCAGTATACAATCCTAAAAGTTGCATTTCAAAGGGTATGAAGGATTTTCAGGCACTTGATTTGTGCTGCCAAACTTTGCCTGAGAAAGGCTGTACCAAGCTGACTCCTCTCTGAATTATCTACACCTCCTCACCACAGTAAATACAATTTGCTAACTTTTATTAATGATACACATTAATAAATGAGTGATGTTTTCCCAGTGCTGACAATTCAGTTTTCTCTCTTTTTCTTTATCAATTTGTCTAGAAGTTTGTCAACTTCAGGAATCCTTTCAAAGAACAAATTTTGCCTTTGTTCATTTTCTTTCTCTTCCATTTTCTCCATCATTACTTCACTCTAATTTGTATTATTTCCTTTATCTGCATACTTGGTAATTATTTAAATGTGCTTTCCTTTTTTATTTCTTAAGGTGGAAGCTTAGGTCATTGAAGCATAAAAATTTTTTCTTATATAATATACTCATTTAAAAGTATGTATTTTCCGGGCACCTGGGTGGCTCAGTGGGTTAAAGCTTCTGTCTTCGGTTCAGGTCGTGATCCCAGGGTCCTGGGATCAAGGCCCGCATTGGGCTCTCTGCTCAGCAGGGAGCCTGCTTCCTCCTCTCTCTCTGCCTGCCTCTCTGCCTACTTGTGATCTCTGTCTGTCAAATAAATAAAATCTTTGAAAAAAAAAAAAGTATGTATTTTCCTTTAAGCACTGCTTTAACAAATCCCATAAATATTTGATAGGTCTTATTTTCATTATCATTTAGGTTAAAGTATTTTCTAAATTTCCTTGTAATTTTATTTGAGTCACAGATTACTTAGAAGTGTATTGTCTAACTTTCAAATATTTGAGGATTTTCTAGGCATCTCATATTTATTTAGTCTAACCTAATACTGCTATGGTTAGACAATATACTTTTCATAATTCTGATCCTTTGAAATTTCGTGAGATTTATTTCATTGTCCAGCATAAATTTTATCTCAAAAAGTCCACCATATACAATGATCTCCAATCTCCTCTGCTACAATAAGAAGGAAACCATTTATTGGTCATAATTAGCATAGACCCTTTTAGTTCCCATTCCTAATTTTGCTCAATTTCCATTTTACAACGAAACTGAGAAAATCTATCCAGTGATCCTGCTATGTAAAAAGTCTTGACAAACAGTATTTTCTGTACTCTAAATAAATATTTTACAGAACACAAGAAGACTGAACAAAATATGACTTAACACTTAAAGTAGGAATTTTGTACTTATTTTTGTTTTTCTAAAAAAAAATGCTATTTGGTTAAAACATCTCATGGTAAGACCCTGCACCCTTGAGGGGTTTTGTTTTTTTTTTTTTTCCAAAATTCATATGGATTTTTTTTTAATTATTATTACAAGTTCCTACTTGGTATAGTTGTCCAAAATAAAGTAGCTCAGAGTGATTTGGTATTATGAGATAGTTCTTTGAAATCACATGTATATCAGGAAAGGTTACTTAAGAATTATTTCTGTACTAGCTCAATTTTTATTACTGTTATTATTTCAAGATTATGGTATTTGGACCTGATGTACTCTTACTGCAATTGGTCACTGTTAAATGGGCCTTTTTTTTTTTTTCACATGTTCTGCTACTATGTTATCTCTAGTAGGCAGAGTACTGGCATAATGAATCTTTTATGAGAAGCAAGGCTGAGTATTTTCCTGTTTTTCCTCAAGGTAGGATGGCTGGTTTTCTATACATTATGGAAAAAAAATATATATGTATATATTTTAGAAAACTAAATGACAGTAACATAAAACATAATGACAATAATCTAAACTGTGTTCTTAGAATATCAAATTATATAGATGTGGTTGGTAAATAAGGCTACTAATTGCATATTAAATGGCAAACAAACTGGAATAGAAGTCCTTAACAGTCTATTTACCAGTTGATGACACACCTGAACAAAATAGATGACTTATTGTCAATTTTATAGGTTCCATCCCATCTGGTAAAAGGATTAAAAAATGTATCTTTACCAGGGGATTCTGGTTATGTGAATAATATGTCTGAAACCACCACCAAAACTCCAAGGTAGCAACAACTATAAATTATTTGCACCATCCAGATGCTGTTCCTGTAGAAAATTTAAGGGAAGAACTCTGTTCTATTTTTCCTCCCCAAATTCTTCTCATAGGGAATACACTTTGTTCTTAGTTTCCAATTCATTTCTCCTAATGGCCCTCAGGGGAAATTAATGTCACTATGTTATTTTTATAGATGATGGGGAAAAGAATTGACCAGATTAACTGATTCTTAAGAGTCCAGCAACAGATCCAGTGGGGATGGCTAAATGGGAGGAAATAAGGAGCAGTCATCTAGGATGGCCATCTTTGAAAAGTGTTCAATGAGACACCAGAGAGGAACAGAAAAAGAACCATGTAAAGGCTTTTAGTTCAATCTCTGCATGAGTTCATTTGCTGTGTTCCCTTCTGTGCCTACAGCCTGTACCTTAACTCAAGCTAGTTATTCCCAAATCCATTTGGGAAGTCAAAGACAGAGTAAAAAAAAATCTAGCTAAGTGACTCAATGTTATGTACAGTATTTTACTACTAGCCTGTCTTCATATAGGAGAGAGAGAAAAGAAAGTAATAAGAAAGTCACTGAATCTTGAGAGCAGCTACTCTCCCTGAAGCTTAGTTCTTCTATTTACAGGTGCGTATTATAAGCAGTATTTCATCCTTATCTCTAAAATAATACCTACTTCAAAGACGTATGAAAAGTTAATAACAATTTAAGTGCATTTTGTCATACATTTCATGGAACAGAATAAACATCATTAGTCACTTCTGTGATTTTAACTAGTAAGGCTTCCATCATCTCCGCATGCATTCAGAAGGCCTCTATCTGAAACACTTAGCCCCTGCTGTCATTGTCAGTATATGAAGGAGGGGGAAATGCCAGCTTTTGCATACCACTCCATTTCTCAGGGCTGCTTCCTGTCAGGCCCCAGGATTTCAGTGACAACAAGAGTAACACTCGAGAAAAACATTCTGGACCCAACACTGCCTGCCACCAATCATCTGAAGCTTAGCTGAGCCTGGCTGTGTGCTCCGTATCACCTTCTAGAAAAGAGTAACCACAAAGAGAACTACTATTTTACTCAGGGTAATCCTGATAATTAGGTCGCCTAGGTGATGTCACTTGAGTTCACTGCATTTCTGTGGCTATTGTATCCAAACTCCACAGTGTTTCCAGTTCGGGGGGAAAATGGCAGCTCTAAATTAATTACTTTTCAAATGTATCTGGGAGCTTCAGTTTGTCTTCATTCTCTCAAAAATACATATAATCTCCACAATACAACGCTAGGATTTTTCTTGTTTGGGGAACAACTATGACAGCTTGGGCTTCTGATTCTTTCCCACATGCTCTCTGATGTCAATGAGAACATTTGAGATTGAATGATAAAAATGAAAAAAAAAATGCTCATTTAATGTTCACATAACTGCCTGTCATAGCAGAATTACATTATCAAATAATAAATACTGTCCTTGTGGTATACAGGTGTTTGTTTTCATTCTATATACAAATGAGAAACAGATGACATAAAACTAAAAACAAACAAACAAAAAACCTAAAACAAAAACTGAGACATGGGAGCAGATGTTACCTAAAGGCCTTCAATCCTAAACCAATTTCTCATTCAAATTTTACTTTCTTTATGGACGTCACCATCCAGGAAAATGACTTGCAAATGCCCAAGTCAGCAGATTTCTCTCAGGAGAATCTTCATTTACATCCTTTTTATTGGCTCTTGGGTACATTTTGGTACTTGTGACAGTTTATTTCCTTGTTTTAATTATTTTTTATTAGAGCATTGTGATGTAATGGGCTTTGGGCTGTTTGTATGTTGTTAAGATGTTCATCTGCAACATAATTGAATTCATATTTTTCTCTGTCCCCTGAGCAAAGGTTAGACCTTGAAATTTTGCATATTATAACACTTCTCCAGGTTGCCTCACAAACTGAATATATACAATTATGTGTATTTCAAAACATGGCAATAAAAATTATATAAGTATTCTGCGGGACACATTGTGAAGTCAAATTTGTAATTTCCTCCTAAACACACTCATTCAATGTGCACTGTAGTGACTCTCTCCTGTTCCTAATGAAACAGGAAAAAAAAATCATAAAAGAAATTAGCTGGAAATGGGCTGAGGAAAGTGGAGAATAAGTTCTAACTATACAATTTACTAACCTGTGGGGTTAAGTTCTTAATCTCGCTAAGCCTAACTTACCTCATATGTGTAACAGAAATGACACATCATTTTGAGAAATAAAAAAAAAATGCATATATGTGAAATTCTTCTTTATTTTAAGTCATCATTCACGTATGTGTGATTGCTTGCTGGACATCTTTAAGGACGATACCCAAATGTGGGATGTCAGCGAAGATCCAAAAATTTTCTTTTTATAACTTTTGCCTGATAATTCATGTAAAAGTGCACTTGAAAATGTGCTCCCTACCAGAAGTTTTCAAAATATCATGCACACGCACATGCACCTTCAGATTCTGGCTCGGTAGGTCTCAGACGGGGCCGCTCACTGAGGGCAACTCAGAGTATGACCCAGGAGCTGTGCCTGCCAGGGAACCACTATCCCCAATCCACGGCAGATAAGGAGTTTGCACCAGAATGTGAATCAACACAATGATTCCTTCATAAAGCAAGTATAGTTATAAAGAGATGTCAGCTGTACAAAACAGAATATTTGGTGATGCAGTTCATTTCCATCTGGCTGAATCTCCTTATCCCAGTGTGAAGTGGGAAACATGTAGCTCCGTCAGGCACTTTGTGTAGCGCTGTTTCTGACTGAGAGGGGAAGAAAACATTTAAAAGGTCGTTTTATTTTTCATTTGTTGCAAAGTTGGTGTCAGTCTGAAGATTCTAAAGCAATGGTGCTTTGGGGGAAAATGTGTTTGTCCTCATGGTTAATCAGCAAAATGTTGGACTCTATGAGACCTGAGCCAAAATTTCTGTTCTGCCATTTATTAACAGTATGGTTTTTAGGCAAATTACCTAACTCTCTAAACCTGTTTTCTCAACGACAAAGTGGGGATAATGACACCTGTCTCACATATCTCATTAATTTACCCTTTCAACAAACACGAAGAGCTCCAGATAAGGGAGTCATGGAAGTAAATAAGACAAAATTCCTATTTATACCTGGTGCCATGATCAAATGAGATAATAAATATTTAAAAATAGCAGCAATTTTTCCTTTCCTATCTTTATTTTTCTCTTTCCCAGATCACACAGCCAAACTCCCAATTAAATATGACATGGTGAATTATGCTGACTTTAGTACTATTATGGAAACAAAATCTGAGATAACAAAACAACATCTGATAGGTAGTAAGTATTGTATTAACCCGTATTTCTTGAAGTCAAGCTGACTAGAATCTAAAACCCACTTTTAACCACCTCTACACAAGGCAAGTTACTTAATCTCCCCAGGCTTCAATTTTTACCTCTAAACGTAGTGATGATAAGTGCTATTTCCTGGTGCCGTTGAGGAAATTCACTGTAACTCTTTTATTATCAAGGGCCAACTCTGGATTAGATAGACCTTTTATTTTATTTTGTACAGTTCAGTTTCATTTTATTAAGTTAATATTTATTTATTTTTTTGCTTCTGTGGGAAAATACACCCCAAATCAGTGGAAAGGAATAGGTTAACTTTGCTTAGTGGGTTAAGAGTCTTCTCAGAAGATGTCACTGGTTAAGGTGGAAAACAAAAATTTATTAAGTATGCATTTGTAGATAGCTATCCTCTCCCGTTATAAAGATGCACTTGTCAGTTAATCATTCCCTTGGTGATTACTGTTTTCAGAAAGATGGCTTCAGGGGCGCCTGGGTGGCTCAGTGGGTTAAGTCTCTGCCTTCGGCTCAGGTCATGATCTCAGGGTTCTAGGATCAAGCCCCGCATCGGGCTCTCTGCTCAGCAGGGAGCCTGCTTCCTCCTCTCTCTCTCTCTCTGCCTGCCTCTCTGCCTACTGTGATCTCTCTCTGTCAAATAAATAAATAAATAAAGTCTTAAAAAAATTAAAAAAAAAAGATGGCTTCAGTTTCTCCTCTTTTCTTTCTTTATTTTCTCTCCTTTGTCCTCCTCTCTCCCCAAATGTCGTTCATTATTAAGTGCATGTTCGTAAATCAGGGGTTGCCTGTACCAGATATGGCTATAAAGATTCTAGTGCTCCTGTACTTCATAACCAGAATTAATTAATAGGTTCAGTTACTTTCTGTCTTAAAAAGGCTGGTGAGAGCTTATGATGGAAAACTTTTTAGGAAATTATCTTATTTGGCAAGGATGGTGATGGTTGGGGTTCAAGGCAAAAAACTGATCAATTATCAATGGCTTAAAATTATGTGAAATTTTATTGTAGTATTTATTATATTGGATTTTAATGATTTGAATTTTGGTCAATTATATAGGTTATATAATCTGTTATAATTAACCTGTTTTCTTTTTTTGTTATTGTTGTTGCCTGAAGAGTTTTTGTTTGTTTGTTTTCTTTTTATTATTTGCCCCAAGGGTACAGGTCTGTGAATCATCAGGTTTGCACATTTCATAGCACTCAACATAGCACATACCCTCCCCAGTGTCCATCACCCAGCCACCCTATCCTTACCTGCCCACCCCCTAGCAACCCTCAGTTTGTTTCCTGAGATTAAGAGTCTCTTATGGTTTGTCTCCCTCCTGATCCCATCTTGTTTCATTTTTTCCTTCCTTACCCACTGCGACCCCCTGCCCTGCTTCTCAAATTCCTCATATCAGAGACATCACGTGATAATTGTCTTTCTCTGATTGACTTATTTTGCTCCGCATAATATCCTCTAGTTCCATCCATGTTGTTGCAAATAGCAAGATTTCACTTCTTTTGATGGCTGCATAGTATTCCATTGTATATATACACCACATCTTTATCCACTCATCAGTTGATAGACATCTAGGTTCTTTCCATAGTTTGGTTATTGTGAACATTGCTGCTATAAACATTCGGCAGCACATGCCCCTTCAGATCACTACATTTGTATCTTTAGGGTAAAAACCCAGTAGTGAATTGCTAGGTTGTAAGGTAGCTCTATTTTTAACTTTTGGAGGGACCTCCATACTGTATTCCAGAGTGTTTTCACCAGCTTGCATTCCTACCAACAGTGTAGGAGGGTTCCCCTTCTCCACATTCTTGCCTACATCTGTCATTTCCTGACTTGTTAATTTCAGTCACTCTGACTGGTGTGAGGTGGTATCTCATTGTGGTTTTGATTTGTATTTCCCTGATGCCAACTGATGTTGAGCATTTTTTCATGTGTCTGTTGGCCATCTGGATATCTTCTTACAGATATCTGTTCATATCTTCTGCCCATTTCTTAATTGGATTATTTGTTCTTTGGGTATTGAAGTTTGATAAGTTCTTTATAGATTTTGGATACTAGGCCTTTATCTGATATGTCATTTGCAAATATCTTCTCCCATTTTGTCAGTTGTCTTTTGGTTTTGTTGACTCTTTCCTTTGTTGTGCAAAAGCTTTTGATCTTGATGAAGTCCCAATTGTTCATTTCTGCCCTTGCTTCCCTTGCCTTTGACAATGTTTCTAAGAAGAAGTTGCTACAGTGGAGGTTGAAGAGGTTGCTGACTGTGTTCTCCTCAAGGATTTTGATAGATTCCTGTCTCACATTGAGGTCTTCCATCCATTTGGAGTCTATTTTTGTGTGTGGCATAAGGAAATGGTCCAGTTTCATTCTTCTGCATGTGGCTGTCCAATTTTACCAACACCATTTGTTGAAGAGACTGTCTTTTTTCCATTGGACATTCTTTGCTGCTTTGTCGAAGATTAGTTGACCATAGAGTTGAGGGTCCATTTCTGGGCTCTCTATTCTGTTCCATTGATTTATGTGTCTGTTTTTGTGCCAGCGTTGTACTATCTTGATAATGACAGCTTTGTAATGGATCTTGAAGTCTGGAATTGTGATGTCACCAACTTCGGTTTTCTTTTTCAACATTCCTCTGGCTACTTGGGGTCTTTTCTGGTTCCATATAAATTTTAGGATTATTTGTTCCATTTCTTTGAAAAAAATTAATGGTATTTTGATTGGGATTACATTAAACGTGTAGATTGCTTTATGTAGCATAGACATTTTCACAATATTTGTTCTTCCAATCCATGAGCATGGAACATTTTTCCATTTCTTTGTGTCTTCCTCAATTTCTTTCATGAGTACTTTATGGTTTTCTGTGTACAGATTCTTTGCCTCTTTGGTTAGGTTTATTCCTAAGTATCTTATGGTTTTGAGTGCAATTATAAATGGGATGGACTCCTTAATTTCTCTTTCTTCTGTCTTGCTCTTGGTGTAGAGAAATGTAAATGATTTCTGTGCATTGATTTATATCCTGACACTTCACTGAATTTATATATGAGTTCTAGTAGTTTTGGAGTGAGTCTTTTGGGTTTTCCACATACAGTATCATTGTCATCTGCAAAGAGTGAGAGTTTGACTTCTTCTTGCTGATTCGGATGCCTTTAATTTCTTTTTGTTGTCTGACTGCTGAGGCTAGGATTTCTACTATTATGTTGAATAGCAGAGGTGACAGTGGACATCCCTGCTATATTCCTGACCTCAGGGGAAAATCTCTCAGTTTTTCCCCATTGAGAATGATACTTGCTGTGAGTTTTTCATAGATGGCTTTGATGATATTGAGATATGTTCCCTCTTATCCCTACACTTTGTGGAGTTTTGATCAAGAAAGGATGTTGTACTTTGTCAAATGCTTTTTCAGCATCTATTGAAAGGATCATATGGTTCTTGTTCTTTCTTTTATTAATGTATTGTATCACATGGATTGATTTGCAGATGTTGAGCCAAACTTGCAGCCCAGGAATAAATCCCATTTGGTCTTGGTGAATAATCCTTTTATTGTACTGTTGGATCCTATTCGCTAGTATTTTGATGAGAATTTTCACATCTGTGTTCATCAAGGATATTGGTCTGTAATTCTCCTTTTTGATGGGGTCTTTGGTTTTGGGATCAAGGTAATGCTGGCCCCATAAAATGAATTTGGAATTTTTCCTTCCATTTCTATTTTTTGGAAGAGTTTCAGGAGAATAGGTATTAATTCTTCTTTAAATGTTTGGTAGAATTCCCCTGGGAAGCCATCTGGCCCTGGGCTCCTGTTTGTTGGGGGATTTTTGATGAATGCTTCAATCTCCTTACTGGTTATGGGTCTGTTCAGGTTTTCTACTCCTTCCTGGTTCAGTTTTGATAGTTTATATGTCTCTAGGAATGCATCCATTTCTTCCAGATGGTCAAATTTGCTGCCGTATAGCTGCTCATAATATGTTCTTATAATTGTTGTATTTCTTTGGTGTTGGCTGTGATCTCTCCTCTTTCGTTCATGATTTTATTAATTTGGGTCCTTTCTCTTTTCTTTCTGATATGTCTGGCCAGGGGTTTATTAATCTTATTAATTCTTTCAAAGAACCAGCCCCTAGTTTCATTGATATGGATGACATAGACTGTTGCAACTCTTTTGCTCATCAAAAACTAGGACTGTGGGTGACTTCCAATGTATTTCTTATGCACACTTCAGACCATGACATTAATAGTTATTTAGTATTTGTGAAAGGAAAAGAAGAGGAAAATAGAGGAAGATAGGAGGAAGGGATGGGAAGTAAATATAAGATGATAGAGGCCAAGGATGCCATCACATAATACTATCAATGTGATCAGGCTGATATCAGCTCATTGTACTGAAATTACTACAGTCAACACCAAAATGTACTCCCCCTTTCTACTGGCCTATCAATAGACCAGTAGTATATGTGTGCTTAGGAATATGGTATGCTCTATCATCAGTATCATTTTTCTCTGTCATTATCCTACGGGCAAAGGGGGATTGAAGTTAAGATCACCTTAAGTTTGTGACCCACACTCATAGTGCCTAAATGATTACTGCTAGCTCTGGACAGTGATTTCCTAAAAGCACAGCTGAAAAGAAAGAAAAGAAAAGAAAAGAAAAGAAAAGAAAAGAAAAGAAAAGAAAAGAAAAGAAAAGGAAAGAAAAGGAAATAAAAGAAAAGGAAAGAAAAGAAAAGGAAAGAAAAGAAAAGGAAAGAAACGGGAAGGGAAGGGAAGGGAAAGAAAGAAAAGAAGAAAAAAATCTCTTATCTTAAGGTTACAACTTTGTTCTTCCTTATACAATCAGAAAACTAAATGCTATTCTCCTTGTTAAGGAATTATAAAGACAGTAAACAATCTAAATAGTTTATGATCCCTTTCTTAGAGGCATCTGAACTTAAAATATAAAATATAAAAATATCCCATTTTGATGTATACTCACACAAAGAAGAGTTTTTCTTATGAAACTTAAAACCAACGAACATATCCATGCCTTCAAGTAAGATAAGCCTGCTTTATTATCTGGTCTGTCTTCCGTAGACACAAAACATAGGTAAGCCTTCCATTCACTCAGAGCTGAATTGTAAAGTCAGATTAGAATGATTAGAACATCCTCTTATCACTTAGATTACCTACTTCTTGCCTCCATTTAGGAGCCTATTGCTCTCAAGACCTTTCAGAAGGCCCTGGGTGATTATGGTGTCCTCCTTCCCCATGCCTGTATACACATGTCTGTCATCTGCCCCTCCCATGAAAGTGCCATATACTCTGGGAAATTTCCCCTTTAAATCCATCCCATTCTCCTTGATTTTACCACTCAAAATAACAAAAAAATAAATCTGGAAATGTAAAAGCTCTATGATAGTAGATATTTGTATCTTAACCAATTATTTTTGAAACCTTCCAAAATCTTAAGAGATATGAACTGCTTTACCGTGATGACCATTACCCACAAATACACAACTAGCCCTAATTTCTGGTTTGTTTCAAAACAGTACCAAAAGACAGAATGTGGTAAATTCATAGGGAAATCTAAACCTAATGCTTTGGAAGCTGAACAGAGAAAGAGATTATTCCTGACTAGAAAAATCAGAGAAGAATTCTTAAAAGAGTTAATAAAGCACAGGACATTAAAGAGTGAGCAGGACTCCTATGAACTGAGACATAATTGAGAGGTCATTTTTACATTGCTCTTATCAATATATAATGCAGTTATGTTTAAAGTTTATGAGAGAGGAGGAGTCAAGATGGCGGAGAAGTAGCAGGCTGAGACTACTTCGGGTAGCGGGAGATCAGCTAAATAGCTTATCTAAAGATTGCAAACACCTACAAATCCAACGGGAGATTGAAGAGAAGAAGAACAGCAATTCCAGAAACAGAAAATCAACCACTTTCTGCAAGGTAGGACTGGCGGAGAAGTGAATCCAAAGCGACGGGAAGATAGACCGCGGGGGGAGGGGCCGGCTCCCGGCGAGCGGCGGAGCAACGGAGCAAAATCAGGACTTTTAAAAGTCTGTTCTGCTGAGGGACATCGCTCCAGAGGCTTAGCTGGGGTGAAGCCCAGGCGGGGTAAGCGCGGCCTCAGGTCCCGCAGGGTCGCAGAAGGATCGGGGGTGTCTCAGTGTCGCAGAGCTTACCGGTATTAGAACGGGGAAGCCGGCTGCAGAGACAGAGCCGAGGAGTGACTCTCAGCTCAGGGTTGCCTTGAACCGGTCGCAGGCTCGGTCAGCTTGGAGCGCGGCCGGAGGCCAGGGTGACGGGAGTCATTTGGTGCTGTTCTCTGAGGGCGCACTGAGGAGTGGGGCCCCGGGCTCTCGGCTCCTCCGGGCCGGAGACCGGGAGGCCGCCATCTTTATTCCCGTCCTCCGGACTCTACCGAAGCGCTCAGGGAACAAAAGCTCCCGAAAGCGAACCCGAGCGGATGACTCAGCGCGGCCCCGGGTAAGGGCGGTGCAACTCCGCCTGGGGCAAAGACGCTTGAGAATCACTACAACGGGCCCCTCCCCCAGAAGATCTACGGGAAACCCAGCCAGGACCAAGTTCACCTACCAAGGAGAACGGCGGAATTCCAGAGGAGAAGAAAGCAAAGCACGGAACTCATGGCTTTCTCCCCATGATTTTTTAGCCTTGCAGTTATTTAATTTTTTTTCTTTTTCAATTTTTTTTCTTTTTCTCTTCTTCTGCTAATTTTTTTTTAACTTTTACCATTTTCTTTTTTTAACGTTTTTTAAATAGTTTATCTAATATATATATATTTTTTCCTCTTTTTATATTTTTTTCTTTATCGGCTTTCTTTTTTTTAATAGTTTTTTTTTTTCTTTCTTTCTGAACCCCTTTTTATCCCCTTTCTCCCCCCTCACAATTCAGGATCTCTTCTGATTTGGCTAAAGATATTTTCCTGGGGTTGTTGCCACCCTTTTAGTATTTTTACTTGCTCCTTCATAAACTCTTATCTGGACAAAATGACAAGGCGGAAAAATTCACAACAAAAAAAGAACAAGAGGCAATACCAAGGCTAGGGACCTAATCAATACAGACATTGGGTAATAGGTCAGATATAGAGTTCAGAATGATGATTCTCAAGGTTCTAGCCGGGCTTGAAAAAGGCATGGAAGATATTAAAGCAACCCTCTCGGGAGATATAAAAGCCCTTTCTGGAGAAATAAAAGAACTAAAATCTAACCAAGTTGAAATCAAAAAAGCTATTAATGAGGTGCAATCAAAAATGGAGGCTATCACTGCTAGGATAAATGAGGCAGAAGAAAGAATTAGCGATATAGAAGACCAAATGACAGAGAATAAAGAAGCTGAGCAAAAGAGGGACAAACAGCTACTGGACCACGAGGGGAGAATTCGAGAGATAAGTGACACCATAAGACGAAACAACATTAGAATAATTGGGATTCCAGAAGAAGAGGAAACGGAGAGGGGAGCAGAAGGTATATTGGAGAGAATTATTGGAGAGAATTTCCCCAATATGGCAAAGGGAACAAGCATCAAAATCCAGGAGGTTCAGAGAACCCCCCTCAAGATCAATAAGAATAGGTCTACACCCCGTCACCTAATAGTAAAATTGACAAGTCTTAGTGACAAAGAAAAGATCCTGAAAGCAGCCCGGGAAAAGAAGTCTGTAACGTACAATGGTAAAAATATTAGATTGGCAGCAGACTTATCCACAGAGACCTGGCAGGCCAGAAAGAGCTGGCATGATATATTCAGAGTACTAAATGAGAAAAACATGCAGCCAAGAATACTATATCCAGCTAGGCTATCATTGAAAATAGACGGAGAGATTAAAAGCTTCCAGGACAAACAAAAACTGAAAGAATTTGCAAATACCAAACCAGCTCTACAGGAAATATTGAAAGGGGTCCTCTAAGCAAAGAGAGACCCTGAAAGTAGTAGATCAGAAAGAAACAGAGACAATATACAATAACAGTCACCTTACAGGCAATTCAATGGCACTAAATTCATATCTCTCAATACTTACCCTGAATGTTAATGGGCTAAATGCCCCAATCAAAAGACACAGGGTATCAGAATGGATAAAAAAACAAAAACCATCTATATGTTGCCTACAAGAAACTCATCTTACACCCGAAGACACCTCCAGGTTTAAAGTGAGGGGTGGAAAAGAATTTACCATGCTAATGGACATCAGAAGAAAGCAGGAGTGGCAATCCTTATATCAGATCAATTAGATTTTAAGCCAAAGATTATAATAAGAGATGAGGAAGGACACTATATCATACTCAAAGGAACTGTCCAACAAGAAGAATCTAACAATTTTAAATATCTATGCCCCTAACGTGGGAGCAGCCAACTATATAAACCAATTAATAACAAAATCAAAGAAAACACATCGACAAGAATACAATAATAGTAGGGGATTTTTAACACTCCCCTCACTGAAATGGACAGATCATCCAAGCAAAAGATCAACAAGGAAATCAAAGCCTTAAATGACACACTGGACCAGATGGACATCACAGATATATTCAGAACATTTCATCCCAAAGCAACAGAATACACATTCTTCTCTAGTGCACATGGAACGTTCTCCAGAATAGATCACATTCTTGGTCCTAAATCAAGTCTCAACCGGTATCAAAAGATTGGGATCATTCCCTGCATATTTTCAGACCACAATGCTCTAAAGCTAGAACTCAATAACAAGAGGAAATTTGGAAAGAACCCAAATACATGGAGACTAAACTGCATCCTTCTAAAGAATGAATGGGTCAACCAGGAAATCAAAGAAGAATTGAAAAAAATTATGGAAACAAATGATAATGAAAACACAACAGTTCAGAATCTGTGGGACACAACAAAGGCAGTCCTGAGAGGAAATTATATAGCGGTACAAGCCTTTCTCAAGAAACAAGAAAGGTCTCAGGTACACAACCTAACCCTACACCTAAAGGAGCTGGAGAAAGAACAAGAAAGAAACCCTAAACCCAGCAGGAGAAGAGAAATCATAAAGATCAGAGCAGAAATCAATGAAATAGAAACCAAAAAAACAATAGAACAAATCAACGAAACTAGGAGCTGGTTCTTTGAAAGAATTAATAAGATTGATAAACCCCTGGCCAGACTTATCAAAAAGAAAAGAGAGAGGACCCAAATAAATAAAATCATGAATGAAAGAGGAGAGATCACAACGAACACCAAAGAAATACAGACAATTATAAGAACATACTATGAGCAACTCTACGCCAACAAATTTGACAATCTGGAAGAAATGGATGCATTCCTAGAGACATATAAACTACCACAACTGAACCAGGAAGAAATAGAAAGCCTGAACAGACCCATAACCAGTAAGGAGATTGAAACAGTCATCAAAAATCTCCAAACAAACAAAAGCCAGGGCCAGACGGCTTCCGGGGGAATTCTACCAAACATTTAAAGAAGAACTAATTCCTATTCTCCTGAAACTGTTCCAAAAAATAGCAATAGAAGGAAAACTTCCAAACTCATTTTATGAGGCCAGCATCACCTTGATCCCAAAACCAGACAAGGATCCCAACAAAAAGAGAACTACAGACCAATATCCTTGATGAACACAGATGCAAAAATTCTCGCCAAAATACTAGCCAATAGGATTCAACAGTACGTTAAAAGGATTATTCACCACGACCAAGTGGGATTTATTCCAGGGCTGCAAGGTTGGTTCAACATCCGCAAATCAATCAATGTGATACAACACATTAATAAAAGAAAGAACAAGAACCATATGATACTCTCCATAGATGCTGAAAAAGCATTTGACAAAGTACAGCATCCCTTCCTGATCAAAACTCTTCAAAGTGTAGGGATAGACGGCACATACCTCAATATTATCAAAGCCATCTATGAAAAACCCACCGCAAATATCATTCTCAATGGAGAAAAACTGAAAGCTTTTCCGCTAAGGTCAGGAACACGGCAGGGATGTCCGTTATCACCACTGCTATCAACATAGTACTAGAAGTCCTAGCCTCAGCAATCAGACAACAAAAGGAAATTAAAGGCATCCAAATCGGCAAAGAAGAAGTCAAACTATCACTCTTCGCAGATGATATGATACTCTATGTGGAAAACCCAAAAGACTCCACTCCAAAACTGCTAGAACTTGTACAGGAATTCAGTAAAGTGTCAGGATATAAAATCAATGCACAGAAATCAGTTGCACTTCTCTACACCAACAACAAGACAGAAGAAAGAGAAATTAAGGAGTCCATTCCATTTACAATTGCACCCAAAACTATAAGATACCTAGGAATAAACCTAACCAAAGAGACTAAGAATCTATACTCAGAAAACTATAAAGTACTCATGAAAGAAATTGAGGAAGACACAAAGAAATGGAAAAATGTTCCATGCTCCTGGATTGGAAGAATAAATATTGTGAAAATGTCTATGCTACCTAAAGCAATCTACACATTTAATGCAATTCCTATCAAAGTACCATCCATTTTTTTCAAAGAAATGGAACAAAGAATCCTAAAATTTATATGGAACCAGAAAAGACCTCGAATAGCCAAAGGAATATTGAAAAAGAAAGCCAAAGTTGGTGGCATCACAATTCCGGACTTCAAGCTCTATTACAAAGCTGTCATCATCAAGACAGCATGGTACTGGCACAAAAACAGACACATAGATCAATGGAACAGAATAGAGAGCCCAGAAATGGACCCTCAACTCTATGGTCAACTCATGTTCGACAAAGCAGGAAAGAATGTCCAATGGAACAAAGACAGCCTCTTCAATAAATGGTGTTGGGAAAATTGGACAGCCACATGCAGAAAAATGAAATTGGATCATTTCCTTACACCACACACGAAAATAGACTCAAAATGGATAAAGGATCTCAATGTGAGAAAGGAATCCATCAAAATCCTCGAGGAAAACACAGGCAGCAACCTCTTCGACGTCAGCCGCAGCAACATCTTCCTAGGAACATCACCAAAGGCAAGGGAAGCAAGGGCAAAAATGAACTTTTGGGATTTTATCAAGATCAAAAGCTTTTGCACAGCAAAGGAAACAGTGAACAAAACCAAAAGACAACTGACAGAATGGGAGAAGATATTTGCAAACGACATATCAGATAAAGGGCTAGTGTCCAAAATCTATAAAGAACTTAGCAAACTCAACACCCAAAGAATAAATAATCCAATCAAGAAATGGGCAGAGGACATGAACAGACATTTCTGCAAAGAAGACATCCAGATGGCCAACAGACACATGAAAAAGTGCTCCATATCACTCGGCATCAGGGAAATACAAATCAAAACCACCATGAGATATCACCTCACACCAGTCAGAATGGCTAAAATTAACAAGTCAGGAAATGACAGATGCTGGCGAGGATGCGGAGAAAGGGGAACCCTCCTACACTGTTGGTGGGAATGCAAGCTGGTGCAACCACTCTGGAAAACACCATGGAGGTTCCTCAAAATGGTGAAAATAGAACTACCCTATGACCCTGCAATTGCACTGCTGGGTATTTACCCTAAAGATACAAACATAGTGATCCGAAGGGGCACATGCACCCGAATGTTTATAGCAGCAATGTCTACAATAGCCAAACTATGGAAAGAACCTAGATGTCCATCAACAGACGAATGGATAAAGAAGATGTGGTATATATACACAATGGAATACTATGCAGCCATCAAAAGAAATGAAATCTTGCCATTTGCGACGACGTGGATGGAACTAGAGGGTATCATGCTTAGCGAAATAAGTCAATCGGAGAAAGACAACTATCATATGATCTCCTTGATATGAGGGAGAGGAGATGCAACATGGGGGGTCGAGGGGGTAGGAGAAGAGTAAATGAAACAAGATGGGATTGGGAGGGAGACAAACCATAAGTGACTCTTAATCTCACAAACAAACTGAGGGTTGATGGGGGGAGGGTGTTGGGAGAGGGGGTGGGGTATGGATATCGGGGAAGGTGTGTGCTATGGTGAGTGTTGTGAAGTGTGTAAACCTGGCGATTCGCAGACCTGTACCCCTGGGGATAAAAATATATGTTTATAAGCTGTAAAAAAAAAAAAAAAAGAAAGAAAGAAAGGATGAATCCCCAAGTTTTGTAGCAACATGGACGGGACTGGAAGAGATTATGCTGAGTGAAATAAGTCAAGCAGAGAGAGTCAATTATTATATGGTTTCACTTATTTGTGGAACATAACAAATAGCATGGAGGACAAGGGGAGTTGGAGAGGAGAAGGGAGTTGAGGGAAATTGGAAGGGGAGGTGAACCATGAGAGACTATGGACTCTGAAAAATGATCTGAGAATTTTGAAGGGGTGGGGGGTGGGAGGTTGGGGGCACCAGGTGGTGGGTATTGTAGAGGGCACGAATTGCATGGAGCACTGGGTGTGGTGCAAAAATAATGAATACTGTTATGCTGAAAAAAAAAAATAAAAAAAAAATTAAAAAAAAAAAATAAAGTTTATGAGATAGGATTTCTGATGAATGAGAACCTGTATATTTTGCCATCCTGTAGTCCCTCAAAGTAAAAAGTGCAATACATATTTTATAAATTCATTGTGAAAAAAATTTAAATGAAATAGAGACCTTTCAACAAATGCAGGTTATTGTACATACAGCCTCAGAGAAGGGGAAAGGAAAAACAAGTGGTGAGGAGGAAGGATTTAAAAGTATTCCAGATCATTAAACCTTAATGTAACATTTGAGAAAGTGTAGTTTAGCACAACATTTCTTATTTATAAAATTAGATATCTTTAGAAGAGGACGGGGGGAAACAGTGGATGCTATTGCTGTGAGCATTGATTGTATCTGTCTTCTAACACTGCAGGCAAATTACAGCTCTTGGAAACCTGATTGTCCTCTGTTAAACACTATAATTTCTAATATAATTGGCCAATAAATAACAACATAAATTAATTCCTGTATTTAAATACTAATGAGATTCATTTCTACTAAGCTTTGGCATATTTCACACACGCATTAATGTGCCTCAAATCAGGAGAATAAATCAAACCACGGCAACCTTGTGGACATTTTTAGCTTGTAAAGAGCACATCTTTGTGGTGATATTTAAATAAGCCTACTTTATATGGAAATTTGGGTGTGTTCAAGCTACTAAGTATATTTTTATTCAGTGAGTTTTTTTATAGTTAGGTTGCTCATTAGGCTATGATTAATGTCATGCTTATTTTGATATGCAGTTAGAAAACTAACATTTACATGAAATAAGAAAAAAGAAGAGTAGCAAAAAGAGGTGATAGAAAAAGCTAACGACGCAAAGCTAACAACAAAGTCATCAGAACAGAATTGCTTTAAGATCCTCTGTCAGGAAGGAGAACCAAAAATTATTCAACAATCGGGGCGCCTGGGTGGCTCAGTGGGTTAAAGCCTCTGCCTTCGGCTCAGGTCATGATCCCAGCGTCCTGGGATTGAGCCCCGCATCGGGCTCTCTGCTTGGCCAGGAGCCTGCTTCCTCCTCTCTCTCTGCCTGCCTCTGCCTACTTGTGATCTCTGTCTGTCAAATAAATAAATAAAATTAAAAAAAAATTATTCAACAATCATAGTTATGACTGAAAAAATAAAAGTTCACGCTAATCCCAAATACTATGGTTCTGGTAGATCTTGGGGTTTCCATACAGAAGATAAGTATGAATCTACTTATTTTACATGTGTTATTTCAATTATAATTTTTGCAGACTCTTTCTTAAAACAAATCAGAAAATAGAAACTCATCACCACATGTAACTTGATTTATCACTCCATTAAATAAGAGCTGTCAAAAGACTATAGTCTACAGAATTTTAAGCCTTCTTTCCCAAAAGAAAGCCAGGGAGAGGGCTCAGAATACATTAAAATGGATTCAATTGTCATATAAGAAAAACTGTGGTCTAGTAATGAATTTCCATGCCTCCTATTTCACATTCAAGTACATCTCCAATTTGTTGTTATTATTGCTAAGTATTTGCATTCTTATTTTATTTGAAAAATATTTACTGATATTTCTACTGACCAAAAGTAAAACATAAGTGTAATTGGAGGCCAAAAATGTATCTTTTCAAGGTCAAACACTAAGTTATGAGCTACTGAAGCAAGATTAAATTTCCTTTTATCTAAGTTACCTTAGATATACCTTATACCTTAAGGTATACATACCTTATTCATTGAGTTATTAGAAAGATATTTATATCATATATAATATCACATATTATATCATTTATATCACTGAGTTATTAGAAAGATATTTATAATAGCCATGAAAGACTCAGATCTGATATTTGTAGGGAATGTTGGTGTTCTCCAATAGTCCAAACTCTTTCTTTCTTTTGAATAGGAAGTTATTTTTATTTATTCTTTTCATTTCTTTATTGTATTCTTTTATTTATTTACTTTAGTTGTATTCTTTTGAGGAAAAAGTATTCTTTCTTTAGAATAATTGATAGATTGTGAATCAGACATGGCTTAAACACTTCCAATGAAAGGAAACCAGGGAAAACACATAAATCACCAAAGAGCAAATTTCTACCTATTAATCCTAATTTTTATCTGGGGCAGAAAAAAAATAACAAGCAAACAAAAAGGAAAAGTTTATTCCTTCTAGATAATAAGTCTTCAACTATGTAAAGATTCCTTGATAAGAACTAAGAGAATGATATTTACAGATTCAACAGAATATTTGTTGAGATTATATATTCAGGTCCTGCTGAAGTGTTTATTAAAGTTGGCAATGAGAAGAGTGCAGTTAATGTGGTTGATCCAGGTCTTCACACAATCGATCTATTCAGTAAATGCTAGCCATGTACAGGTATTGCTTAAGACATGAGCACCCGGAGTAAATGAGATGTGCCCTTTGTTTTCATGGAGCTTTTGGCAGGAAAGGGCTATATTTAACAAAGAATTATACTTGGGATGTGTACAACTAAGAAATATTATTGCACCTCGCTTTATCAATGACTATAATAAAATCCAAATTTCTTCCCATGACCAGCCTCATCTTGCATAATGTTCTACCCTCCTGCAGCAGTGACTTTTTTATTGCTTGAGCATGCAAAAGCACTTTCTCACCTGAGGAATTAAGAAGTACAAATCACTTCACCTTCTTAGAATGTTCTGTCCCATGATATTCATATGAAAGGTTGGGCCCTCTTCATGTTCAAGTCTTAGCTTAAATGAAGTTCTCACCAATCACCTTTCTAAAAGTAAATCACTGCTTAAATTACTTTCTTCTGGGGCATCCTATTTCCTACATAATACTTACCTGAAATCTATAACTATTTTTAAAAATTTGATTCTTGTTCATTTTCCCCAAACCAGGATTTATTGCCTTATTCAAAAATATTTATAACATATACCAGGCATTGTCTTGGCCTTAGGATATAGCAATAAACAAAACAGACTTAAGTTTATAGCATTCTCAGTGTCTATATTTTAGAAGGGGAAAACAGTAAACAAATGGGAAAATTCAATGTACAATATGTCAAGAAAGGAGAGAAAGTAAAGTACATGGAAATGGAGTACCATTCTAGATAAGGTGGCCAGGGAAGACCTCTTTGGTGAGATGACATTTGCATCCATGAAGTCAATGAGGGCAGAAACCCTGCTATTCCCATGCCTGGCACAGTGGCTGGTCAAGAGTACTCAACAAATATTTGATAACTGAGTGAATGAGTGAATTAATTTTTTAAATTATGTTTCCAAGCACATAGTGAACTATATTCTTGTATGAATCTCCCATCAGAGACAACAGAGGAGAAAAACCTGCAGACAGGAAAACTCAATAAGCAGCTATAGTATCAATACAGACAAAAGATGATTATGACCTATATGTGGAATTACAATAGGGATGGGAAGTAAAATGAAAGAACACAATGACAAAGTAAATGCTGAGAGAAAGGGTGAGAAGAAGAAGAAGGCAATGACATTAGTCTTCTCACTTGAAAGACTACACAGATGGTAGTACTGTTCACTTTTTTGGGAAACACAGGAGAAGTATATGAAAGGGAAAGCTGGTGAGTTTGATTTTAGACATATTAATTTTGCAAATCTTGGAATATCTAAATATTTTGTTACAGGATCCAAACTACAGAAAAGAAATTTTACTTCAAAATCATTAGCATATAAATGATAATAAAGTTATCACCAATCCTGTGAAAGAAGAGGATCATAAAAAGAACCCTAGGAGGTGGTGGGGATATGGACATTGAGGAGGGTATGTGCTATGATGAGTGCTGTGAAATGTGTAAACCTGGCGATTCACAGACCTGTACCCCTGGGGATAAAAATACATTATATGTTTATTGAAAAATTTAAAAATTAAATTTAAAAAATTGGAAGAAAAAAAAAAGAACCCTAGGAAATACCAACATTTAAAGGCTGACCAGAAAAAACAAAAAACAAAAAGTTGGATTTTAAGGACTTAAAAAAGAGCTGTCAGAGATATAATAAGGGAACAGGAAGTTTATCATGAAATGAAATGCAAAATAATAGTAATAGTAATAATAATAATAATTTCAAGAAGGGAGTAAATGGCATTGTTAAATGTTGCTGATGGGTGAATTAAAATAAAGTTAAAACACTGTGAGAGCAGTGACATGTGTCTGTTTGGTGATCTATTCAACAGAAGTTTCGCTGTGGTGCTGAGGTCAAAAATTAGATTGGAATAGAAAGAAGTTAAGAGTCAGAGGTGAGTAAGTGGAGGCAACCACTACAGACATTTACATATCTCTGGAATTTTCACTGTGATGGTAGGGAAAAAGAGGAGAGTAGCTTTGCAACACTGGGCCTGTGGTGGGCAGAGGTGAGGGTGAGTAGAGGGAGAGAGAGGAACATTTAAATTTGAAATATGAAAAAAAGTTGGTAAACGTGACTTCTAAGACATTGTCTAAACTATAATTAATGTGTAAAATCAATAGAGGCTGTATCAACTCCTTAGGGATTTCCTTCCTTCCAATCCCATGATAATAATAGTAATAATAATAGTAAGCCTTCCTAGAATTGCAGTTTCAACTCTAGGATACAGTGAGCTAAAAAGGAAGCCCCTGCCTCTTTTACAATGAGTTTTTTCCAAATTAACCGTTTATTTTGAGACCATTGTAGATTCACATGTAATTGTAAGACATAAAACAAAGATCCCACACATCATGTACCCAATTTTGCCAAATTATCACATCTTCTGAATATTGCCTAGTGTGTTTTCCCTTCCTTCCTCAGGTGCCAAAGTTTATTTTTTTTATTCTTTCCTCTCTGTTTAGGAAACTTCCTGTAGTCTTTTTTTTTTTTTTTTTTTTTTTTTAGAGTACGTCTGGTAATAATAAGTTCTCTTAATTTTCCTCTACTTGATAATGTGTTGATTTCCCCTCTATTCCTAAGGTTATTTTTGCTGGACAGAGGATTCTGAGTTGCCCGTTGCTTTATTTCAGCATTTGAGAATATTTTGTCAGTTTCTTCTAATCTCTATGGTTTCTGATGAGAAATCCTTTGTCGCTTGAATAGTTTTTACCCTCCATTTAAGATGTCTTTTTTCTCTGGCTGCTTTCAGGAATTTTTTTAGTCTGTTTTAATCAAAAGTTTAACTATGCCATGTTTACATACAGTTTTATTTCCATATCCTGGTTGAGGTTCACTCAACTTCTTGAAAATAGAGACATATCTGTCGCCAAATTTGGGGAATTTTCAGCCACTATTCCTTCCAATTTTTTCAGCTCCGCCTTCTTTTCTCTTTCAAGCTCATAATGACATGAATGTTAGATCTTTGGAAGAATTTCACAGGACCCTGAGGTATACTTATTTGTCTTAATCTATTTTCTACAGTTGTTCAGACCTTTAAAAAAAAAGGCAAATCAAAAGTAAGTAGAAAAGGATAAATATGAATCTTAGAAATGTTCAAATAACCTCAAACTGAGCAGAAAAAAGAGAAATAAGAAACAAAGAACAAATGGAAAATAGCCAACAAGATGGCAGATCTGATTCAACCATATTAATATTTATATTAAATTTGAATTCACTAAACATACCAATTAAAAGAGATTATCAGATTGCACATAAAAGCAAGATCCAACTCTATGCTGTCTACAAGAAACTAGCTTCACATATAAAAACACACAAGTGTAAAGTAAAATAATGGATAATAATATACCATGTGAATATTAACGGATAGAAAGTGTGAGCAGCTATATTAATAACAAACAACATAAGAATAAGAAATGTTAAGGATAAGAGGAACATTATATAATTATAAAGGGATCAATTCTCCAAAAAGATATGATTCCTAAATGCATATACATCTAGTAACAGAGCTTCAAACACATGCCACAAAATCTGATAGAACTCAAGTGAGAAACAGACAAATCTAAAAGTATAGTTAGAATTTGCAACCTAGGGCGCCTGGGTGGCTCAGTGGGTTAAGCCGCTGCCTTCGGCTCAGGTCATGATCTCAGGGTCCTGGCATCGAGTCCCGCATTGGGCTCTCTGCTCTGCAGGGAGCCTGCTTCCCTCTCTCTCTCTCTCTCTCTCTCTCTCCACCTGCCTGCCTCTCTGTCTGCTTGTGATCTCTCTCTGTCAAATAAATAATAAATAAAATCTTTAAAAAAAAAAAAAAGAATTTGCAACCTATCCTAGTAATTACTAGGACAAGTAGACAGAAAATAAGAACGTAGACCTGAACAACACTACCAACTAATTATGATATCAATTATAATTTATATTTATAGAGCATTTCATCCAATAATAGAATATCCCCTACAGGTCCCACATCCATGAAAGAAATAATACAACAATTTTATGCCCAAATATTCTACAACTCAGAACAACAGAACATTCCTTGACAGACACAAATTCCCAAGACTACCAATGACTCAGAATAGATAACTTGAATGGTCCTATGTCTATCTATTAAAAAAAATTAAACTCAAAGTTTAAAACTTTCCAAATAAAACACACACACACACACACACACACACACACACACAAAACATGCACATACCTCAAAGCCAATATGATTTTACTGCTGAACTCCATCAAACATTTAAAGAAGAAATATCATTTCTATGCAACCTATTCCATAAAATACAAAGGTAGAGAACACTTTCCAACTCATTTTATGAGGACACTTTTATCTGAAAATTAAAATCAGAAGAACATAAGAGAAGAAAATTATAAATTACAAATTAATATGTCTCATGAATATAGACAAAAAAATCCTCAAAAACATATTGATAAATTGGATCCAGCAATATATAGAAAGGTAATATAGCATAATCAAGTGGCATTTTTTCCAGGAAGACAAAGATGGTTCAACATTTAAAAATGAATTAATGTTAATTCATTACACTGACAGAATAAAGGAGAAAATACAGATGATCATCTAAAAAGAAACAAAACAAAATAAGCTTCTGATAAAATTCAACATCCATTGATGAAAAAGTGCTCTCTGAAAATGAGGAAGAGAAAGGAAGTTCCTTAACCTGGCAAAGGGTATCTACAAAAAACCCAGAGCTGGACTTGTATGTAATAGTGAAAGACAATGCTTTCTTATTAACTGACGAAACAAGGCAAAGGTGCCTCTGTCATCATTTCTATTCAACATCATACTTAGCTAGTTCAACAAAGCCAGAAAAAGTAATACAAAGCAAACAGACAAAAATGAAGAAATAAAGATGTCTCTATTTGCAGATAACATGGTTGTCAATGTAGATAATCCTAAATAAGATATAATATGGCTCTAAGCACTAATAAATGAGTTTGTTAATAAGACCAAGTAACACTTTAATTTTGTATTTTAAGTATTATTTCCAAATGAGTTCGGGGGGCTGGGAGGAAGAAGGAAGATAAGGTCATACACAGCATTAGCATGAAGTAATGCCCCATGGCCAAAGTTAGAAAAATCAAAGCAATACAATAATGAATAATAGTGTTGAACTGTAATCCAAAAAATGAAATAAACCTGTCATCTTGTCAACTAGTATAAGTATATAACAGAATGAGTAAATTAATGTGGAAGAATATATAATTCTTCCTTATGGAAAACAAGCCTAAATAAATAAATACTGCCATAAAATTAAGACTTTCTTCCTCTTCAGTAGAAAGTAGCTAAACTAATATCTCCTTTTCAGTTCCTATACTTAAAGATTTTGTCAGTTGTGATGACACAATTATATTTTCATAATCTTATACACTGAAGCTTGGAGATACATTCTAAATATTTTCAGAAGGAAACAAAATTGCCTCTTACTTATAACATTTCATTTTTCGAACATTTGTTCACATAACAGCTACTTCTCAAAATCTCTTGAGGAAAAAAACATGTATTCTTCATTTTGGCTCTAGCAATGTGACAATGGAACAAAGCAATTTCTCTCAAATCTCTTAATTTCTATTTGCTTTTTCTACTCTCATTACTCTCACCACAGTTTCAGCACCTGCCCTAGAATTCAATGATGGAAGGATCTTTCAGCAGGTATCAAGTATATTTGGTCACTTAAAGCACTTGAATTTGGTTACTTGAACAGGTTTCTGGAAACACACGACCTTCTCTCAAAGGGACTATTTCCTATAATCCTGCTTCTCAATATTGTTATCTGCGAAGTACTTTATTAACATTTTCTTTGGTTCAAGCAGGCTTATAGTAGTGCTTATACGTCTTACATAAACACATGACAAACTGGTTCCAAAGTCTTTAATATGTCATATAGTTTGTCCTTGGTTGAAGAAGAATGATCCAAGGATTCCACACTCTTTCTGCTTGTGGTTTGTAATTCCATCCACTCCAGGGCACTAGCATTACTTTCTGAACACACAACTGTAGGACAGAGGTAAAATAACATATGCTTATAATGTATAAGTCCTTCGAAATCTTCATTGTTTAACTGTCAATGAAATTTCATGAGAATTTTCTTATTTTGGCTCTATGAATATTTCTCCAGTGAAGTTCACTATGTTGCCAGTGGTTTGAGACCAAGAAATCTCTCAGCAAGCCAAGCAAGGCAAGATTGAATTCATTATGACCCCCTGAGCTATCAGATTTAAAGATGATTTCTTATTGTTTTGACATGTTCAGATGTGCAATATAAAAAGAAACAGAATTAAATTACTAATATCACTAAGCTTCATATAGCAGAAGATAATTAAGGAAGGAGCTTTTCAGTAATAACACTGCAGATGTAATATTGTACCTAAAATTCATACTGTAAATAGATCTCAAAAAACCTCAATGCTTATTAAAAAAAGGTTAGAAGCGGGGTGGCTGGGTGGCTCAGTGGTTAAAGCCTCTGCCTTCGGCTCAGGTCATGATCTCAGGGTCCTGGGATTGAGTCCCGCATCGGGCTCTCTGCTCAGCAGGGAGCGGGCCTCCTCCTCCCGTCTCTCTCTGCCTACTTGTGATCTGTCTGTCAAATAAATAAAAAAAATCTTAAAAAAAAAAAAGGTTAAAGGCTATAACAATTATTTCAACAGGTTTCATGTAAATTTTAGTCACTGTATATGTAAAAACACAAGTATACCTTCTTAACGCATCCTTATAAAATCTATTATCTTGAAGGATGCGTGATGAGAACAAAATTATTTTGAAAAATAATTCAAATTCTTCAACAACTGTTTTTCTTCACTCTTTAAACACTTTATTATTCTTGCATATTATAATATATAAAAATGTTTATTTTCCTAAAACTGATCTCTAAGTATTTCTTATTGTTGATGTTATTTTTTTTTAAAGATTTTTTTTTTTTATTTGACAGAGAGAGATCACAAGCAGGCAGAGAGGCAGGCAGAGAGAGAGAGGGGGAAGCAGGCTCCCCGCCGAGCAGAGAGCCCGATGCGGGGCTCGATCCCAGGACCCTGAGATCATGACCCGAGCCGAAGGCAGCGGCTTAACCCACTGAGCCACCCAGGCGCCCCTGTTGATGTTATTTTTAATATTTTTAAATTTCAATGTCTAATTGTTTGATGGAAATATATAGAACTACAATTGATTTATTTATATTGAACTAGTACTTATAACACACTAAAAAAAATCACTTATTGGTTCGACTAGCTTTTTTGTATTTAAGGTATAATTTCTAACCAGATAATCATTTTGTCCCTGAATAATAACAATTTCCCTTTGCCCCATACATCAGACTCTAGGAAACCATAAGAAAGGAAGTAAAAAATAAGAAGGAAAGAAAAATTTCCCCATGACTGAAATAGGGAACAATATCTCACTCCTCCAACTTCCCTTTATTTCAACTGGCCAGCCCCATTCCTCAGAGAATATGACCTCACTTAGCGAATGGTATGTGATAAATTAAGGTCCGCTGAAAGGATTAACTGAGATCAATTGATAAAACACATGTGAAAGCATTTTTAATGCATAAAATAAGTTACCTATTAATATTACTTAGGATTGACATTACATAGGATTATTGTTTTTAGTTAGTGTTTTCCTATTTTCTTTTTTTTCAAGTTGTAAATTTGGTATATTTTATCTAAAATCTTTACTGATGTCTCACACCATGACCTTCGAAATGTTACTATAAAAACATGCCACACTATTCTCATTTCCTTAAAAAAGAGAAATAGAGCAAGATTTTCAATGAGTTAAAAGTTTAAAATCATCTTTCCTTCCTTCGGAAGTATCGATTTCCAACCACAAAAACGGGTCTGTGAATCAAAACAGCAATTCTTCAAAAGTTTTCGTTCTTACGAATGCCTCACCTGGACTACTGACCTCCAATTCTGACCACCTAAGGAAGCTCTCAGGGGACAGTAGACCACGAGAGTCCTTCCTCTTGCTCAGACAAGTTCCTCAGGATAGGCTTCCGGTAAACAATGCTTAATGTCTCTCCTCAAACAAGGCTGCATCTTTAATTTAGTTTGGCCAGTTCCCAAACAGAAAGGCAAAGCGTCTTCAAAGAAAGAAAGATAACAAACAGAAGGAGAAAAGGACAAAGAGAGACACAAGAGAAACTAAGTTTTAATAATGACTTTTGGATGTGGCTATATCTCTACCTTCACTAGTTTTGCCTCTTTTAGAACTTCATTTGTAAAATGAAAGCATCTAAGACTATATCTAAGACTATAATAAGCATGGCTTTATCAGTCTTGGCAAAATAATGATTGGTGAGAGAGGAATATTTATCCCAACTTTTCAGCAAAATACAGTCATCTAAAAACAACACTGATTTCGGTGTGAGTATAATATCTACCAGTGGCCTTCAAGAAGTTCATTTTATATAGTGATTAAAGATATACAAAGCTCCCTTTTCCCCTTGGCTTTAATGATGTATACCAACCTTTGGTAATGTAAGTGGATATTTTGGTTTTCAGCTGCATGGAAGCAGTTATATTTCATAGTTAATGAATGAATGGGCAATCCCTACAGAGCTGATAGGCCGGGTGCCTCTCCCTTTGCTGATTGAATTAATTTACTGTTCCAGGCCTCTGATGCCCACTCACTAACACCCCCAGCCACTTTCTAAAGCAATTATGCTTCCATTTAAAGCCTCTATTGAAATAAACTTTGATGATAAAAATAATAATTTCCTTCAGTTCACTATCCTGAATTGTTTTAATGTTTAGCAAACAACTCTCCAGAGCCACTTTCACTCTCTAATTTATCCTGTTTCATTGTTATTGGAAAGCAGAGGACAGAGGCATTCTGAGAGTTTATTCTGAAGCTTCTAAGATCTCCTTTGATGGGACGGATTTGGAAACCACTCCAAGTCACCAGGGAGGCCTTTTATTGCATTCACTTGGAACTGTTTCTAAAATGACCTTAAAAATAATTCTTTAAATTTTCCACAGGAGGAAAACAAATATAAATGCTCCACATATCATTTTTTCCATTTTTGGTAGAGGAAAACTGGCTCTCTATTCAACTCTTCTGTCTTGTTGGAGTTTTCTATATTGTCAACAAAACCATAATTGCTATGTAAGTCTATAATTTTAAAAGAAAATTTTAAAATCCACTTTGTATGGAAAGCTTCCAAAAGAAGAAAAATGTCTCAAGTTTGGAAGATAGCCAGTAGAGTGTAGTTAAAATTTGAGAAAACACTTTAGGAAGATTTGTTTTTTTTTTTTTCAGAAAGCGTTATATTTGAAAATTGGAATACATGGCCTAATTAATGTTTAATGCTGGCACACAAACACAAAGAGGAAAGCAGCCAAGCTTCAATGGCCACTTCCCTAAAGAGAAATAGAAACTTCATAATCAATCAACATGAAGCATTTATTGTGCCATCTATTATATGTCCATCATTAGACTACGTGTTGTAGGGAATACAAAAGAATGAGAAACCAGAGGCTATGCCTCATTGTAAGACACTATCAGATGAATCAGATAGCTAGCTTATTTTTGCCCCAACATCTACTGACCTCAGCTTGCTCTGAACCTAAGATTTTATTGAGAGGCCCTTCAATAAAAAGAGAGAAAATTAAACTGGCCCTTGAAGGATGTCTAGGATCTGAATAAATGGGGGCCAGGGAGACCTATGGAGATCATTCAAGGAAGGGGGAACAACAAGCTCACATCTAGGGCCATGATTTTACTCTGATGAGAACCATGCATGCTTACCACAGAGTAGTGTAAAGTTAGGTTGTGTCTACTATGTTGAATCCAGAAGACGTGTAGAGATTCAGAGAATTTTCCCCAGGGAAATGGGGCAAAAATGGGGCCAAAAAATTGCGATTTAAGGACAACTGCAAGAAAGAATTGCTGTAAAAAGAGAACAGTTGAAAGAACGCTATACAAGTCCAGCCATGAAGAAACAGAAGCTTGACTAGGGCTCCAGTTTCAAGAACAAAGAAATGAATGACATTTTGAAGAAGAAGATATGGGAATTAGATAAAGGAATTACATCAAGATGCTCTTATAGAATCCAGTCTCAGTAACAGAGGAAAGGGTAATTCTTTTGGCAGAATCAGGAGAGTTTGGACGAAGAGATTTTTGTTTGTTTGTTTTTCTTTTTTGTTAAACAAGGATTGTCTGTGTGTGTGTGTGTGTGTGTGTGTGTATGATTGAGAGAGAGAGAGAGAGGGAGAGAGATGTAATAAAATGGTAGAAGGGACAGAATGGACAATATGATGGTCTTCACCCCAAATGTTGATTCTGGGGTGATGACCAGACATGTAAACAATGACTTCTAAGGAACAGTTTGAAAAAGATACAGGATAAGAGCAAGAAACAATGGAATATTCTGGGAAGCCTGAAGCCAACCAGCTGCCATTCAATGGATTTTCTTGAAAGAAACAATATATATATATTTTTATCTACTTAATGATTTATCAGTTATTCTTACCTCTACGATTTGGCCCATGCCTACTACATTGGATTGGTGACTAGGTTATATATAAATAAATTCACTGTGTCAACTCTAAAGGGCAATATAAATCTATATGTCACCATTACATCCTAAGTTACCTGTACATTATTTTTTAAAAAGACGCCATATCCCCAGTTCCTTAAGTGTGAGCTACACAAAGTGATTTCTTTCCAAAGAACTTGGTACAGAAAAGGAGAAAAGAGGAGTAACTTTATAGTGGAGAAAGGTGACCAAAACTACTTCAGGCAGGCAATCAAGGTAAACACGAACAGTGATTAAGTCATGCTGGTATTATGTACCCTTGATATATTATAATGACAATGTCACTTTACCTTTGTTGTCTTCCTCCAAAAAATTCATAATCCTAGTCTAATCATAAGGAAAGCACACACACACACATACACACACACACACACACACACTGAGGGGCAATCTACAAAATACTTGACCAATACTCCTAAACAGCGTCAAGGTCAGGAAACCTGAAGAAGGTCTAAGAAATCGTCACAGTAAAGAAGAGCTTAAGAAGCCATTAATACTGAATGCAATGTGGTATCTTGGATAGGATTCAGGAACAGGAAAGAAAGAAAAAGAAAGAAAGAAAGAAAGAAAGAAAGAAAGAAAGAAAGAAAGAAAGAACGAATGAACGAAATAAAGAAAGAAAGAAAGAGGACATTAAATTCTAAGGAACTCTGACTACAGAAGTACAGAGTTGGTTAAAAACAATGTTTCAGTAACAGTTCACTAATTGTGACAAATGTACTAAGATAAATGTTAATAATAGGGGAATTGGAGGGTAGAGTACATGGAAACTCTGAACTTAATTTTTCTCACTTTTCTAAAGGCTAAAGGTACTCTAAACTAAAAAAGTTAAGCTAACCTTTTTTTTTTAAACACAAAGAAGCCTAAGGCAGGCAAAAAGGAAGAAGAGAAGGAAAAAGGACTTTCAGTAAGTCATGAAATTTAAGACTTTTAAAAAATTTCAATATAAAGTTCCTAACCAAAAAACTCTACTCAAACATAGACCTCTCCGGCAGAACATATATGTTGGGGATTTAAAGCCAAACAGGATAGATGTTTCAGAAACATGCTCTAAAAAAACGAGTTTCTTTAATTAAATGTTCTGAAGTAGTTGTTTTAAAATGACATAAATTCTAGAATCTGGTTTTATGGCTTACTAGATCTTTATTAAAATATCATCAACATTTGAAAACTCTATTATAAAATTATTAGACAATGTTTGTAAGATGAGCTAGAAAGGGCATTTTTCAAACCTAATATTTGAATACATAATTAAAGTTATACTAGTTTCTCCCTTCCCAGATTCAAGAGAATTCATTTGTGCCTCCTCCATTATTCAGAACAGCTATGATTTTTAGTTACTAAAATGAATTATCCAAGAATAATTTCTAAGACTTAACCCAAATAGTTAAAAATTACTCTAAAAATTACTATTCCTCCTCCAATTACTACTGTATTCTTTTGTTTCAACTTAGGATACAGAAGACTCATCTATGAAAACCTAATCTTTCACTTCAAATTTCCAGTCTGAATTTTAGATATGAATCTCAAGGTCTGGCTAAGAAAATGGAAATAACAGCAAATCTTGGATGAGTATGTTTTTTGCCTGTTCAAGTTTGCAACTAGTACTGGGTGCCTGCAAATTAGGTGTCTGTGGCTCCAACCCCAAACCACTATAAGTAGGAGGTTTCATTGAGTTTGAAATGAAAATTAAGCCATATGCAAAGTTTTCATTACAAACAGAACAGAGCTATGACTGTTCAGTAAGGACACTGAGGGTGAGAAGCCACAGCAGATGAGACATTATTACAAGTAAAGCCCTGGACCCCAGCACATCAGCAACACTTTGTTTCCAAATTCCTTTTGGAAACTTCTTAAACACTTCACATCTTACATTAATAAAACCATAATCGAGTTTAGTAATTATTTATTGTTTTTTAAACTTTATAGATGTTACAATTCAATGATCAGATGTTCTGCTCAAAGGGCACAGAGCTGTGATAAGAACTGTCCTCTTCTAGCTTCTAGCTCAATGTATTCTCTCTCAATGTATCTTTTACAACTGTCTCCCAAGACAAACTGAACCAGAGATTTAGAAAACGTGGATAAGTCTTTTCGCTAAAAAGGAACTTTATTTAAAACTGAGTTTTCCAAGGGAACCATATCATGGGACATCTTTTTGAAGTGCTACTTTTACCACTCTGAAGAACACCATTGGGGAAAAATCACTTCCAGAGTGTTCAAAATCACACACAAAAAAGGACCCAACTAATGAAAATTGTTGTCAATATGACAGAAGTACCTAGTCTTGCCCTCTTTCAAAATATTTCCCATTCCTTTGACTTACAGGGGCTACTACATTTCAGACTGGCTAACGAGGAGTTCAAATTTTTAAAAATCAATGAAAACCTGAAAAGGATCAGGTATTATGCTCCACAAGATGGGGAGAGGCATTATATAGCAAATCAGTGGGAAAATAATTTAAAAAAAAAATCTATGATGTACAAAATATTTTCCACACTCAAACACTGTTTTGTTTTTTTTTAACTTTCATCAGTGAAGAACATTGTGACCAAAAGCTAATAAGGCCAGCAATTGTTTTTGAAAGAAATTTCAGGAATGCCACATTTTTATGCAGTCCAAGAACCTAACATGTTTAATAAAACATAGAAACCAATAGAGGAAGCACAAGCATTATTTAAATAGAAGAATGGGATAAAACAGAATGGACTAGAAAATATTAGTAATGGTAAGCATATAGGCATATAATATCTTAGTGTTGAATTTCTTATTGTATATTAATATTTTTAGAGGCACCTGGGTGGCTCAGTTGGTTAAGCATCTGCCTTTGGCTCAGGTCCTGGGTTAGAGCTCCACATCTGTTGGACTCCCTGCTCAGCAGGAAGCCTGCTTCTCCCTCTCCCACTCCCCCTGCTTGCACTCCCTCTCTTGCTGTGTCTCTCTCTGTCAAATAAATCACTAAAATCTAAAAAAAAAAAAAAAAAATTTTTTTAAATGCTTGTAAAACACTGATCCAGAACATGATCCAGATAGGAAATGAAAGTATTTAAAAATCTTTGTGTAGCTGAAATTACTATCGAAAAGCATGAGCACTGCACTCTTCTTGTGAAGAAGAACACTACCCCAGGGATTAAGAAACAGAATCTGGAGACTAACATATATTATGCATATTATATCCAGCCATATTATATCCATTTGTTATATCACATGTTACAAACAAAAAACAAAAACCAAAAAAAACACAAAAAAACAAACCAAAAAACCCAGTAGGGATAGTAAGTAGAGCATGTTAAAGAGTAAGCAAGAGAAAGCAACAGACCCAAGAACAGAGCCAGCAGTAGGGAGTATCTTGAACACCAAATTCTACAACTGGAATGAGGCTAGTTAGAAGAAATGTGTTCATTATGACAGAAGTTGGACTGAAGCAAGGAATTCAGAAAGTGTCAGGGAAAGATCTAGTTTTCATTGTTTGGACAAGTTCAAGCACAAAATTCAGGACTAATGACTGAGATCTGAATTTCTGGAGAGAGATTACAGGGATGGGGCACTGAAGTAATAAAAAACAAAAGTAACTATGCATGATGTCAGTGTGATTCCAAATGCAAAGAGATGGTAGAGAAGCCAAAATTGCGAGGAGAATAGGTAGAGCTAAAACATGAAATCGAGGTCATTTAAATAAAATACAAGCTGGGTGTCATTCACCAACTAGAAAGAATGGGTCCAGAGGAAATTAGGAGACAAGTTGTATCTGGGAGTAAGTAAATAAGGGCAGGAGTAAGCATTTGGTTATTTCTTAATTCCACTCATATGTCCATGCATTCATTTGTTAATATGCTGATTAACTCACTGATTTAAAAAAATATTTCTTAAATCCCTAGTGTGTGCTAGGCATAACATCAAGGCCAGGATTCTTAACACCAAAACCCACATTCCTTAGAGCAGGGATTATAAAATCAGAGTAGGTTGTAGGGGAAATCCTAGCATCGTAGTATGTAAGATTAAAAGCACCATTTTGCAATTTGTTTAACTGTAGTCAGCATGACCCTGACATCAAAACTGACAAAATAATTACAAAAAAAAAAAGATTATAGACTAATATATATTGTGAACATAGGCACAAAAAAATTAACAAAATATTATGAACCTGACTCCAGCAGTTTATAAAAAGGATAATATATCATAAAAATGTGGTGTTTGTGCCAGAAATTCAAGGTTTATTCAATATCCAAAAATCATTACAATTTATCAGATTAATAAGTTAAAGAAGAAAACAATGTGATCATCTCAATAGATACAGAAAAAGTACTTGACAAAATTTAACACCTATTCATGATTAATACTCTAGGTAAATTCAGAAAATCAATTTAGTAAAGAATATATATGAGAAACTACAGTTAATATCATATTAAATGTGAAATATCAAAACACCTCTGGGAACAGGAAAAGATGCTTACTCTTACTCTACTCATAGTCTGGAGATCCTAGTCATTTCAATAAAATAAGAAAAATAAAATGCATAAGGATTATTATAAATGTAAAAATATCTCCCCTTGCAGATAACATAAATGTTTAGACAATTCTAAGGAATCTACTGAAATACTAGTAGAACTGTGGTAAACTGTGTTTCCAAATATAGTCACAACACAACTTCTGGTGTCATATGATCTTACAGAATATTGTTACTCTCCCATAAGAATCTTTCCCCTTTTCCTTGAAATTGGGCAATTTTGTGAACTAACTTAAAGCAACAGGGATTAGGGCTTTGACATGTAAATTTGGGGGGACATAAAATATTCAGTTAATAGCACACTATAAACTACAAAAGATTGAAGAAAAAAATTAAATATTTATATGATGTTCAGAGACTCAAAGATGATTAAGATTTTATCAATTCTCCCCAAACTTATCAATGGGTTTAATAGAATCTAAATCAAAGTATCTTCAGCCCTTTTCACAGGAATTGACAATTGGATTCAAAATTTATATGAAATTTAAATGACACAGAATAGCAAAATCTATCTTAAAAAAAAAAAAAAGAACCAAGTTGGAGGACCACTTTAAGTTGGAGGACTAACTGGTAATAAGACATACTATAATACCATAGTAATCAAGACCACAGTCTAAGATAGCCCCCCAAAAAATAACAACAATGCAACAAAATCAGAGCCCCAAAATAGACCCACACAATCATTTAATTTCTGAGAAAGGTGCCAATGCAATCCAATGTGAAAGAGGAAACTGAATATCCATATGGAAAAAAAAATAAAATAAAGCCCCAACCCCTGCCTCAAAACATATGCAAAAATCAATTTGAGGTGGTATATAAACCTGAACATAAAAGCTAAAACTACACAACATCACTCAGCATCAGGGAAATACAAATCAAAACCACAATGAGATACCACCTTACACCAGTTAGAATGGCTAAAATTAATAAGTCAGGAAACGACAGATGCTGGCGAGGATGCGGAGAAAGGGGAACCCTCCTACACTGGGTGGGAATGCAAGCTGGTGCAACCACTCTGGAAAACAGCATGGAGGTTCCTCAAAAAGTTGAAAATAGAGCTACCCTACGACCCAGCAATTGCACTACTGGGTATTTACCCTAAAAATACAAATGTAGTGATTTAAAGGGGCAGTGCACCCGAATGTTTATAGCAGCGATGTCCACAATAGCCAAACTATGGAAAGAACCTAGATGTCCATCAACAGACGAATGGATAAAGAAGAGGTGGTATATATATATACAATGGAATACTATGCAGCCATCAAAAGAAATGAAATCTTGCCATTTGCAATGACGTGGATGGAACTAGAGGGTATTATGCTTAGTGAAATAAGTCAATCGGAGAAAGACAACTATCATATGATCTCCCTGATATGAGGAAGTGGAGATGCAACATGGGAGGTTTGAGGGGTAGGAAAAGAATAAATGAAACAAGATGGGATTGGGAGGGAGACAAACCATAAGAGACTCTTAATCTCACAAAACAAACTGAGGGTTGCTGGGGGGAGGGGGGCAGGGAGAGGGAGAGGGTGGTGGGGTTATGGACATTGGGGAGGGTATGTGCTATGGTGAGTGCTGTGAAGTATGTAAACCTGGCGATTCACAGACCTGTACCCCTGGAGCTAATAATACATTATATGTTTATAAAAAATTAAAAAAAAAAAACTAAAACCACACAATTTTTAGAATACATGAAAGAATACATTCCCTACATGTAGACTAATGTTTCTTAGAGCATATCACATAAAGCAATTTGAAAAAAGAAAAATGTAATTAATTAGACTTCATCAAAATTAAAACTTCTCCCCAAAAACCATAATTAAGAAAATGAATGACCAAGGCCACAAAGGCCACAAATGTTCACAAACATTTATCTGACAAAGAACTCGAATCCAGAACGCATGAAGAACTTCTACAATTCAATAAATAAAAAACAACCCAAATTAGGGGCACCTGGGTGGCTCAGTAGGTTGAGCTTCTGACTCCTAATTTCAGTTCAGGTCCTGATCTCAGGGTCCTAAGGTCAAGCCCCATGCCGGGTTCTGCACTCAGCAGGGACTCTCCTTAGGATCCTCTCTTTCCCTCTCCTTCTGCACCCTAGCACGCACACACACACACACACACACTCTCTCTCTCAAATAAATAATTAATTAAAAAAAATAGCTAAAAGATTTAGACGTCTCACAGTTGAAGATATATAAATGTCTAATAGTACATGACAAAGTGTTCAACATCATTAATCAATAGGGAACTGCAAGTCAAATCATAATGAGATGCTATTACACATCCTGCAGAAGTTAAAGACAGACAAGCCCCAAGTTGACTAGGATGTGGAATAACTGGAGCTCTCATACGTTGCTGGTGAGAATGTGAAGCAAAACCACTTAAAAAAAGACAATTTAGCAGTCTTATAGCTTGCACCTTATCCAGTATACTAACACTGTTCTTAAAATACACCTAACTCTATGACCCAGCAATTCCACTTCTAGGAATTTATGCATGAGAAATGAAAGCATATGTCCACAAAAAGACTGAAGAAGAATATTCATAGCTCTTTTATCCATAAAATCCCCAAACTGGAAAAAGCCCAACAGTCTGTTATCAGAAAACAGACACTGTTATATAGTCATACAATGATCATTACTTGACATTTGAGAGGAATAAACTAGGAGGACACATAGTATAAATAAATCTCAAAATCAATTAGCTAAATGAAAAAAAAGCCTTACAAAAAAGAGTATATACCACATGAACTGATTCATATGGAGTTCAAAATAGGTAAAATAAATCTTTCTGGAAAGAAATGAGAACTGCAGGGACAGTGACTGCCTAGAAAGGGCCATGGGGGATGATGAGGGGATGACGATGTTCTGCATCTTACAGGAGTGCATGCATTTTTCAAGATTTATTGAATAGTATAACTATGTCTTGTCCATTTCTTCAATATACTGAAAATACACAAATATACCTCTGTTTTCATACATATACACATTTAGCCACATGCAAATACTGAATTCTAGCTAATGAGGGGCATGCTAAATGTGTTTAGGGGTATAGTGTACTGATGTCTGCATCTAATTTTGAACTGCATTAAAAACAACACAAACTGATAAGCAGAAGGATGGATAGACAGATTAACACGTGAAAAGGCAAATAGAGCAAAATGTTAACGGCAGAATCTTTGTTTTGAACATGTGTACACACTGTGCAATCCTTTCAACTTTCCTGTATGTTTACAATTTTTCATAAAATTTTGGGAAACATTACAATTATGTAAGGACTTTAAGGGGGAAGGTATAATGTACTGTGAAAGCATATAATTATGAGATTTGATGGGGTCAGAAAGAATTATTTTAATAGTAAGTTTTCCATTTTTCTTGAATAATCTGCTGAGGGCTACAAAATGAAAAGCTTCTAGAAGTGGTTCCACTTGAACTTCATTCAAAGATACCTACACCCTAACATCTCTCCACTGTTTGTGAAGTATAATCTCTGTGAACTTCCAATCAGCTCTGCTGACTTCAGGCATCAGATTGGATTCTGGGCTCTCAGGGTAGCCCTCTCGATACAGTGCTAGGAATCTCTGGTGTCCTGTTCCTCTCTCAGCACTCATCAGCCTTTGCTTTGTTCCCTTGTTTGATGTTTGCCTTCCTCAAGAGCCTAGAAGAGGCATAATGGCAGGGATCACAGAGGTCTTGTTCATCATTATATTCCCCAGTTTCTACAATAGTACTGAGCACATACCAGGCCTTAAACCCTGTATACTGAGTAAATCAGGTCTGTTGTGTTAAATATTAAAAGAAAATGGTGGGTTATGCAGAAAAGTGGATACTATTCACAGCAAAGTTTTAATTTCATCATAGTAAACTCCTGGGCTGTCTAAGATAAGATCATCCACATTAATTGGTATCCTGGTTCCAGGAAATAACTGCGAGACTTCTCCTAGAAGAGCTTTTTCCCAAAAAAGGAAAGTTAGGTGCTCCACCTGGATAATATCCAACTTAAAAAGAAGTCAACAAGATTGGTCATTGTTTTCAACTCACTTCTTATTCTTTTCCCAGTTTCTTTTTTGACTTCTCCCTATCACATCAAGGTACATCACAAACTTGGGATACGAAGTTCAGCATGATATTAATACAATTGCTTCTAGGGGAAAAAGTCCCAAAGAGAGTAAACAAATAAAACCAGCAATTGCAGTGTAGTAGCTTTTAGTATCAGTGAACTAAAAAACAAAATGAGCACCTGGGATACAAAAGGAAACTGTATTACTTTGAAGCACACTCACAGCATGGGGTTGAGAAAGACAACTGCAGGATGTCTACCTGGGAGAACTTAAGAACAGAGATGCCTTACAAGGAGGTGAGACAGTTGTTACAAAACCCAATAAATTCTTTGCTGCAATAATCACACAGAAAGATTGATGTCGGAAGCAGACATATGGCTCACAGGGGAGAAGTAATGAGATAAAGGCACATGCTGCTGGAGCAGGTGATCTACTAATTAGATTTCAGTGATGTGGTTCATATGATGTTTAGATGGAAATTATCTTAAAATATACAAAAGAAATAAAACAGAGTAGCAGGGGAAATGATTCAGAGACATGATCATAATGAAATCAGGATGATGGAGCTGAAATAAGGTTTTTATAAGACTTCTGCAGACAAATAAATACAAGTTGTCATGTGATATAGAGCAAGCCAAGAACTGGAAATACAGACTATATGATTATCACTTCATATGTTATTTTCACAGACTTTCATAAAGGTAGCTAAAACTACTGAGGACCTACTGTCAGAAGTATTCATATGTGTAATCCATTTTATTCTTCATCACAATCATCTGAGATCATTGCATCCTAGAAAATAGGGCTCAGATAGGCTAAAAGACTTGCCCAAGGACACACCTCTGTAAGCAGGAGAACCAGAGTCCAAATTTAGGGTATCTAATCACAAAGATACTGTCCCTAATCATGTGCAATGTGTTTCACCTTGTTTCATAGCATGAAAAGTCATATACAAGTTGGAACATGCTCTGTAAGGAAATAAAAATCAATGCATGTGCGTGTTTGATAATCCATGATTATTTCTCCACATTATACAGATGGAGCTTTTGGTGATGATCTTGACCATCAAGAAAAGTACTTGTTCTGGGTTAGTTACTTAGCATGGGGCATTATATTGCACTTTAAACTTAAAAATATTACAATCAAGGAGATGTTTGATGTCCCTTGACACCAATTTTTTAAAAATATTTTATTTATTTATTTGAGAGAGCGAGAGGGAGGAACCACAAGCAGCTGGGAGAAGCAGACTCCCCACTAAGCAGGTACCCTGACACTGGGATCATGACCTGAGTAAAAGACAGACGCTTAACCAACTGAGCCACCCAAGAGCCCCTGACATCAACTTTTTGATGTCCCCATAACTAAATGCTACACAACCACTATAGTGTTTATAATTTAAACTGAATCACTGGCATTGGCTTTTACAACACTGAGATATGCAGAAAATATTTGAGGTTTTAGGAAGTGGTAGACTATCAGATTCTTCTTATACAATCCTTCAAATTTTTTCAATGTCAAGGCATTTAGAAAGCACATGAACAAACATTCTTTCTAGGGAACCGCTTTAGAATAATTTGGGTGACTGAAATACATTTATACCTGACTCACTCATTCATAGTTAATGTCCACTATAATATTAATAAAACACTACAGTCAAGTGTTAGGAATTGCATTGACTATTCCTGTATTCTGGCAAGTCAATGGACTTGAAATTTTACTTCTATCTAAGAGTAAACATATAGTATGCAAAGTGCTATTAATGAATTTATTTAGCAATAAATAAAGTTTTTAAAAGTATTTCCTTGGTTGAAGAATTAATTTATATGTTATTATGGATTTATAAAGGAAAAATCAGCTCATTGGCAGTATGCTTCCATGGGAACTGTGGCAAAAGTCTTTTGATAGAAATTACTAATTATAAGTGTGGCAACAGCATGCCTAAGTCAGAAACAAGTGGCAGTGATGGCAAGCTCTACCTGCTAGTCTACAAGCTCCTAGTAGGGACAAACATTTATAATAATATTGGTTATCATGTATCCAGTGCCAAACACCAAGAGCTATCTCACTTTTAATGCGATATTTTATTTAAAAAATAAAAGAGACATTACAAAGAATAGTAAGAATAGTTGGATCCAGCATGAGTTAAATGGGAAAAGGCCTCTGAAGGCAGAAGGATGCATAACAGAGAGTTCAATCTTTAAGCCATCTGTCTGATGAGCTAGAGGAAGCCTGGGGGTAGAGAAAATGGAGAGAACTCCTTGAGAATGGTCACAAGTACAGCTGTGGGGAAGATCTCTGGTCCCTGCTGGGAAGGGAAGTCATAAAGTCAAGTACTTCTTGTTACAAGGTGAACCTGAGTCCCAGAGAGTAATGAACACACTAAAAATCAGGTTGCCCCAAAGTAACAGTTCTTCACTCAGATGGAAACTGAGAATAACCTGTTGGTTAATTTGAAAGATGCTTTGTAAACAAACTTGAATTTTGGAAGAATTGATGAATTGATACTATATCAAGATGGAGTAGCAGCTAATGAATAGAAACAACCCAGAAAGTTACTTGTGCTTTAAACGTGTGATCCAGGGGTGCCTGGGTGGTTCAGTGGGTTAAAGCCTCTGCCTTCGGCTCAGGTCATGATCTCAGGGTACTGGGATCAAGCCCCGCATTGGGCTCTCTGCTCAGCAGGGAGCCTGCTTCCTCCTCTCTCTCTGCCTGCCTCTCTGCCTACTTGTGATCTCCATCTGTCAAATAAATAAATAAAATCTTAAAAAAAAAATGTGTGATTCAGTCAGTCTCTCTCCTAGGGATGAGGAAAGTTTTTCTTACCCTTCCTTAGTTCCAGTCCAAATGGAATTTACCATCTCCACAGATCCTGCACTCCCAACATTTCAAAATCACTTTCCCTTTTGATTGAATTAAAATAAGCACCTCTAGCCTCTGAGCTGCTAAAAAGGTCTTCCTCCTCCTTTGTACCCCTTATATGAGTGATGTTTACCTAATTTACCATATTTATTCATTAAGAATTTCTTAAAGACCTACAATGCATGAGGCACTGTACTAGATGGTGGAAAAACAAGTTTACTTGGCAGATTGGCTTGCAAGTAAGATTCTACCAGCTTTTTCTGAGACATTAGATATTGGTCCACACTACTAAGAGCTATCTGAAATGGAGAAGAGAAATAGAACAGACCTGTGGCAATAAATCCTTTTAAAAAGCCCTAGACATGCAGGCATTTAACAGCATAACTGCCTTTTTGTGAGACTGCTTCAAATCAAGGCCAGACCAGTGTTCTAGAGCTAAGGAAACAAGCTGCCCAAACTAACTGACTTTGACTATGAGGAAATGTGGTTATTTCTTGGCAACCATTTCAAGAGAAGCTACGATGTTCTAGGCTTCAATGAAAGTGCTGAGATTAGAGGTGAAAATATAGATAGGATATGGACCCCTCCTAAGTGGATACAGAATACACCTATAAGTGATTATGATGCAAAGTAGGAAGTGGCAAATGTCTTAGAAATGACAATATACAGGATTAACTTGAGTACATACACATAAAATTTCAATGCATGCATTTTCATGTGTATATTCTCCCTCTTTTGTTTATAATTAAGTGAGCATTCCTCTGTAAGTTACTGTCATTTCAGTAATGGGCTGTAATTCAACCTGACACCTAGAAGTTGACATAGAGGGCGCCTGGGTGGCTCAGTGGGTTAAGCCGCTGCCTTCGGCTCAGGTCATGATCTCAGGATCCTGGGATCGAGTCCCGCATCGGGCTCTCTGCTCAGCAGGGAGCCTGCCTCCCTCTCTCTCTCTCTCTCTCTCTGCCTGCCTCTCCATCTACTTGTGATCTCTCTCTGTCAAATAAATAAATAAAATCTTTAAAAAAAAATAGAAGTTGACATAGAGACAATAGAATGTAAATGTATATGCTGAGTAAGCACAGATAGAATATGATGAGGAGCTCTGGCATAGTCTGAAATGCAAGCAGCCACTGGTGGGAAACAGGGAAGGAGATAGTTGGGTGCAGTGAATAGAACAGCTCTTAGAACTGACAGTATAACTCACTATAGGCACATCAACCATTCAAAACCTGAGTCTTAAGAGTCTTCTGTTAATCAGAGCAGGATGGCTTTGACTACAACATATTTACGTTCCTATTCAGCTCCAGCATCTCAAATTCCACTAGACAAGTGAATTCTATAAACTCTACGCACCAGGAGGCTTAGTCAGCACTTTTCACCCCATGCCAAGCACAGTGCTTGGGCTCACGGCAGATGCCCAGAAAAGTGCTGACACAGTGAGTTAGGAAGTAACAGAATTGCTTGTGGGTGGCTTTCTAATAACGCCCACCAGTTTCTCTCCTTTCTTCTCACTCTTCCTCTAAGGACCAACCATTCTGTTCTGCCAAAGATTTTCCCAGTTTTAGCCTTGAAGCCCCACTTCCTGGGAAAACCTTCAGTCCCAGGCAACCAAGGTTTACTGGTTACTTCCTTCTCCCCACTTTCCCTCTTAATGCTTCAGGCACGTCCACTGTACCTGTGGACCTTACTTAAACCCACAGGGGGATATTTAAGATAAAGGATGGTGCTTTAGTGAGCACCTAAACATTTGGAAATTTGTTTCTTTGGTTTATATCGCACCGGGATAAGTCAGACATTAAAATACACAGAGATTTTCAATGTCTTTCCCTAGTCATATGGAAAGTGAATGGATGATCTGCAAATAAAAAAAAAGTCCTATTTGCCAAAAGCCATCATTGCCCGAGTATCATTATGATATGATAGAAATGCAGAGCATAAGGCTTCAAGTCGTACTTGGAATGTCTCTCTTAGATACCAAGCCAAATAGGTGTGACACATAAAACCCAAACTGACAATGAACTGAGACGATCTGGTCACTGCCAGCGCCAAGATATCAGGACAGCTGGGAAAATCAACCTGGCAGTGGGAGAGCAAAGCCACAAAAGGAATAAAAAAATGCATAGAAATCCAAAGGACTACACTTTTTTTTTTTAAATCCCTACATGTATCCTGACTTTTAACTGAACTGAAAGTGATTAAGGCAACGTCATTCCCCGTGACTGCAAAATAAATTCATGCCGGTGCCACCCTCCCAGCACTGCAAGATACAAAATGGCACTGGCCGCCACTTCCAGACTTCACTCAGCTACAGGCATGCCAGTGGAACATGAAACAATACTGTAGACAGAAAGCTAGATTTTTTAAACTAGCCCATATTTTCTGCCTAGCTAGCAAGGGTCTTCACTCTATTTCACTTTGCTAGAGGCAGAGGAAATTTACCATCTGGTATCAATGTCTGGCTGAATTAGGAAGGGGCATTTCTCTTGATGATACTAGCAGAACATTTCATTTACTTGTGTTTCTACTACAAAAATCCTGTGATTACTGTGATTTCAGTCTTTAAAGATAAGCATTTTCAATGTAATATGGTAACTAAACTTTCAGCAAGGCAAGTCCAATGAAAGAAACATACACCTCTTTCAGTGTTGGAGGGAAAACTACCTATTGGGTTTAGTAAGGGATAGCATGTCTCTGTACTATACTTTAAAGGATTTTCTACCCTAGTTTCCCATGAGATGCAAATCCACCATATTTTACCTCTTTGTCATTCATTTATTCATTCAAAAACATATACTGGGCACCAGGCACTAAGACACTGGAGACAGAGCAAGGAAACAGACATAATGCTTACTGTCACAGAATTTACATACTGGAATCAGGAAAAAGACAATAAACAAAGAGGTAAACTAAGTGGCCAGCCAGAAAGTGATAGATGCTTTGGATAAAAATAAAACAGAGAAGTGAATAGGGAAGCAGGCATGAATTTCCTAGGGCTGGTTTTGAGCCACTCTTGAGAAAAGGCCTTTCATCTTCCAGAAGCCCTCATGCCATTTCTACTCCTTTATGTTACATAAGTGCTGAAGGAGTTTAAGCAATTAGACTTTGGCTTTATTTAGATACTGCACAAAGCAAAAAGGTATTATCAGAAGGATTTTTTTTTATATTTTATTTATTTATTTGACAGACAGAGATCACAAGTAGGCAGAGAGGCAGGCAGAGAGAGAGGAGGAAGCAGGCTCCCCGCAGAGCAGAGAGCCCGATGCGGGGCTCGATCTCAGAACCCTGGGATCACGACCTGAACCAAAGGCAGAGGCTTTAACCCACTGAGCCACCCAGGCGCCCCTATCAGAAGGATTTTAATCAGAGAGGCAAGGTTAATTATCTAAATGGTAGATATTCTTTCAAAAGCCCAGAAAGATAGTTCATTACCCAGCCACACTCTAACAGAAAGAACATGGAATTTGTGGTCAAGCAAAACTGGTCTTGAATTTTGATTAAGCCACGCTAGCTCTATGCGACCTTAGAAGCATTATTTTAATCACCCTGAGCTTTACTTTTTCTTTATTTGTACTATGGATATAATAATTTCTTTCATGCTGAAGGGGGTTATTGTGAAGATTAAATATAATAATTAATGAAAAGCTTCGGCACTCAATGATGCTTTCATGCTACAGTCAATGTGAAGCATCACACCCTCCCTTTCATCTTCTGCAATGGACTGAGTTAGAAAGAGAAGAAGTAACTATGAAGGTTAAGAATTGGCTCAATTAACTGCAACAGAAGGACTGAAGGCCTCAGGGAAAAAAAAAATGGGATGCCTCTACATATTTCCAGATGTAGAACAAAATCAGAGGTGATAATCTGGAATTATATCCTCTCTGCATTCTTGCAGAGTAAAGGAAAACACCAATGTGTTATATACCATAGCCTTTTATAACATATCTCATACTTTGTATGGTGCTGAGACCCCAAACTGAGAAGTGAATGAGTATTCGTTTATCACCTAGAACTCCTGTGGGTGCTGAGAGGATCTGTTCCAAACCAAAAGATGTAAAGAGACATTTCCATTAAGTCTTTATTTCAAAAACAGAAGCATATAAGGAATAGGAAAATTGAGTTTCAATGGCTATAAAAAGAATTCTATTTTCTTTTAAGGAAAAACTGTTTCTCATTTCTTTTTTTACTGAAGTATAGTTGACATGTTTCTCATTTCTTATAGCTCTGGGAATTTTTAATTAGTTAAATGCACTTAGGTATTCTAACACCAGAGTGAGTTCAGGCCAAAGCCATGATGTAAAGAATCACAGCTTCAGTTGAACCACTAAAAGAAGGAGTATGAGGCTAAGTGCTCACAAAGGTCTTGCCTGCTCTTTCCAAGGGTAAGGAGGGAAAGGGGCAGTATATTTGAAACAGAGAAAATTGAAATGATTTGGGGAATATAAAAAACATGCAGACCCTAGTTAGAAAAGGATTGCTCGGGGCGCCTGGGTGGCTCAGTTGGTTAAGCGGCTGCCTTTGGCTCAGGTCATGATTCCAGGGTCCTGGGATTGAATCCTACATCAGGCTTCCTGCTTAGCAGAAAGCCTGCTTCTCTATCTCCCTCTGCCAGCTGCTCTGCTTACTTGTGTGCTCTATCTCTCTGTCAAATAAATAAATAAAATCCTTAAAAAAAAAAAAAAAAAAGGACTGCTTGTTGACAAATATGGTCATCGACCACCCAGGTTTGCCCAAGACAGAGAGATTTCCTATGAAGGCAGCACTTTCCATGCCGAAAGTGGACAGTTCCAGGCAAACTGAGATGAGTGGTCACTCTATGACAGGTCTCAGTGATCATATTTGGAGGGTGAGGATGTGACAAGGTGGTAGGAGCAGAGCGCAGAGCAAGCAGACACTGAGAAAAGGAGATGGGCCTTAATTTGAGTTTCAGTGAGTAGGAATTTTGTTTTCACATGGTTTTCTTGACTATGGTATTTTCTGGTTTTGATTGAGATACAATTAACATATCATAAAATTTACCACTGAATGGCTCTTAGTAACTCAATGACCACTATCAAATCCCAGAACTTCGATCAACTCAAAAAGAAACAGTATATCTAATATAAATCACTTCCCATTCTCCTCTGCCTCATCCTCTGGCATTTTAAAAAAAGGTGGTTAGAATTTTCTGCATTTAGGAGAAAACAGTAAGTAATAAGGCACACACAGAACCCAGAGTATGCCGGGGCTTAAGTAACCTTTTGCTGTGTCTGACACAGCCACAGTGTGAAAGGAAAAAATCAACCTGAGTCCTTTATCAAACAATTTATTCTATTTTCCCAAATCCACAGTTGGTTAGGAAGAAATCTGGTGGGAACTAGTAAGAGATGTTATGAAAAGCTTGAGAATACTATAGTCATGGTTATGTAATCAGTTTTTCCTACTTCTTCTTTAGATCTCAATATTTTCCAGGACTTCATCATCCTTCTCTCTCATTTCATTTCCTTAGAAATAACTTGAAATTAGAAATTAGAAAAATTGGGGCACCTGGGTGGCTCAGTGGGTTAAGCCTCTGCCTTCAGCTCAGGTCATGATCTCAGGGTCCTGGGATCGAGCCCCACATTGGGCTCTCTGCTCAGCAGGGAGCCTGCTTCCTCCTCTCTCTCTGCCTATCTGCCTACATGTGATCCTATTTGCCTACATGTGATCTCTATCTGTCAAATAAATAAATAAAATCTTTAAAAAAAAAGAAATTAGAAAAATTAGATTCATTCATAGCCTTATTTTATGTGGCCTCTTTTTAAATTAATTAAGGAGTATGAATTTTGTTCACCTTTTCATTAGAAATGACTGCTCATTATTTTAAAAAATAAATGGAAATATTTCGTTCTAAACAAAAGCTACTAGAAAACTGCTGTGTTTCCCTCCACATCAATGTCTGATGTCTATTTCTTCTTGGCTTGGGAAAGCAGTAGTTTAATCTGCCTTAACTAAATTTTGTTGAATATTACCAAACTCTTGTCATCGGCCATGTTTGCTTGCTGTTCCACAGTGATAGGTGGAAACTTCCTGGATTTCTGGACTCTGGCAGAGTCCAGAGTCCAGAAACATAAACATAAACATAGAAACATAAACAGGAGAAAGTTATCGAAGAACACTGGACGGTTTAATGGCTTATCGTCAACTGTTGGCTTCAAAAGCAAGACACTATCATTGAGATCATAAACTTAAAGTTTGTTACCTTGAGTACAAAAAAGCACCATCCACCATCCATTGGCAGGAATTTCAATTGTTAATTACACCTAGCAGGTATAAATTTTCATTTATTTATGTGAAATACATTTCCACATCCTTATGTTTTCATTACATCCTCCTTGTGATTCATAGCACACATGTGAAAGACATCCGACCTGTGTTGGTTGGAAGAGCTAAGGCATCTGGACTTTACGTGGGTTGAATATGTGATCTCATCCATTTTAGAACCAGGTTCTAAAGAAATGAGCTAATCAGGCACCAACTAACCCGGCAAGAAATACAATGTGTGCCTTGGTCTAGGATAGTAATTTTTTCCCTGGGATTCATAACCCCTGCAATGATTTAGAGGTCCACTGACAGGCTTTAGGAAATCTGTGAACATACTAAACTAGTACACAAAACATTGTACTTTTTTGTTATTGTTGTTTCTGAGAAAGAAGTCAAAGCCTCTTATCAGATTCTCAAAGTGGTCCATTTTCCAAAATGGCTAAAAAATGATTGCTCTTCACTCAGCATAATCTCTTCCAGTCCCGTCCATGTTGCTACATAAGTCAAGCAGAGAGAGTCAATTATCATATGGTTTCACTTATTTGTGGAGCATAACTAATAGCATGGAGGACAAGGGGAGATGGAGAGGAGAAGGGAGTTGAGGGAAATTGGAAGGGGAGGTGAACCATGAGAGACTATGGACTCTGAAAAACGATCTGAGAATTTTGAAGGGGTGGGGGGTGGGAGGTTGGGGGCACCAGGTGGTGGGTATTGTAGAGGGCACGGATTGCATGGAGCACTGGGTGTGGTGCAAAAATAATGAATACTGTTATGCTGAAAAAAATAAAAAAAATTAAAAAAAAAAGAATAGGTAACTGCAAAATAAAAAATAAATAATAAAAAATAGGCAAGTGTACCAAAAAAAAAAAAAAAATGATTGCTCTTCAATGGGCAGAAAACATGAACAGGCATTACTCCAAGAAGACATACAGATGGCCAAAAGACACATGAAAAGATGCTCAATATCATTCATCCTCAGGGAAATGCAACTCAAACCACAATGAGCTATCATCTCACACCAGTTGGAATAAACTCAAAAACACACGAAACAAGTGTTGTCAAGGAGGTGGAGGAAAAGGGTTCCATGGATGGATCTAGAGAATATAATGTTAAGGGAAATAAGTCAGTCAGAGAAAGACAAATACCATATGATTTCACTCTTCTGTAGAATTTAAGAAACAAAACAAAGAAATAAGAGACAAACCAAAAAAACTCTTAACCATAGAAAACAAACTGATGGTTATCAGAGGGGAGGTGGGTAGGGGTGGGTAAAATAGGTGAAGGGGGTTAAGCGCACACTTTCCGTGATGAGCACTGAATAATATATAGAACTGGTGAATCACTATATTGTACACTTGAAACTAATATAATACTGTATGTTAACTGGACTAGAATTGAAATTCAAAAAATGATTGCTCTTAAAGAATATAATTAACATAGTTGATTCTATTTTCTACCAAACTGCCTGCCTCCATAAATAAAGCATGTATTTTGCCTACACAGAACTATGTCCCAAGTCTGATTCAATGATAAGTAAATTTCTGTGTTCACAGATTTACTTAAAAGTGTACATTTCCATCTTTAGTGTATCTACTTCATAGAATTTGTCCAGAGAAGCAGAAAAACTGTGAGTGATTTAGAATAAGGGACTTATTATGGGGAATAGGATTTCTGATTAATTGTGGAAACTGGGGGGAAATTTATATAAAGAAATTTATATAATTGCTTCTGTGCCTGATATTGAATCCGAAGTTGCTAGGCTGGTAGATGTGAAGAACATCTCGACTGTAAAATTATAAAAGAGCTTTAAGCAATTGGAATCCACATCTGTCTCAAGTTCCCTTCACCCTTGATAATGCAGGAGACTACAGGTGAAGCTGGCAAACTTCATCTCATACACAAGTCACACACAAGTTAAAGGAGGAAATTCATCAGGAGATCCAGCACTTTGGAGAAGGTCAGAAGAAGATGCTGTGGGAGGTGGAGGACTTGAAGTCACAGATGTTGCTCCAAATCAACCAAGGGAACCAGAAAATCAGTGATAATCCTATAACTTGTGGCAGTTCCTTGAACCCAACCCTGATGGTTAGGATGCAGAAATGACTACTATTTCACATCTACCCTCCAAATTTCATAGCACTTTCTAATCCAAAGAGAAGGGAATTCTGGAAAAGTTAGTTCCAACTAGGTTTAGTTGACACAGTCCAAAGCTACCACACACATGGCACATGACTGAATACAGACATGGTGGGAGAAATGCGTTCACTTCTCATGGCCATAAAATGAAGGTGATAGTTTATTTATAATCCATTCCCTTGAGTTACAGTAAACTATGAGTTGCTTATATTGGCACATTTATTTACTTGAACTTTTTAAAGCTGTAACTAATGTCCCATTAAGCAAAGGCCACTGTGGAACCTCCAAGTACAGCATATAAATATGGAAGAATGAGACAGAGCTTTTATCTAAGATTAATAAGTGATCAGTATCTAAGATAAAGCCATCCAGGAAATCAACCAAAGAGAACAATAAACATAATAGACAAATGGGTAGAGCATGTTCAATGGCAATCCACAGAAAGAAAAAGCAAAACGGGGGGCATGTGGATGGTTCAGTGGGTTAAGCCTCTGCCTTCAGCTCAGGTCATGATCTCAGGGTCCTGGGATCGAGGCCCACATCAGGCTCTCTGCTCAGCGGGGAGCCTGCTTCCCCCTCTTCTCTCTGCCTGCCCCTCTGCCTACTTGTGATCTCTCTCTCTCTCTGTCAAATAAATAAATAAAATCTTTAAAAAAAAAAAAGAAAGAGAAAAACGGTTAATGCAGGAGTACAAAGGAATGCTTAAATACACTGATAATTGGAAGAATACAAATTAAAAGAGTAGGATACTACTTTTACCTTATGGATTAACAAATATTAGAATGCCATATGTTGGTGAGGATGAAGCATGAACACTCACACACTGCTGGTGGGGGCTAAGACAGGTACAAAGAGACTGAAAATTTTCCTGGGCGTACTTACTTGAGTCAAGATTGCTGACCTAGCAATGATCTAGGGTTCATATCAAAAAAAGAACTTCTCGGGGGACCTGGGTGGCTCAGTCGGTTGAGCGTCTGCCTTCAGCTCAGGTCATGATCCCAGGGTTCTAGGATCGAGCCCCACACCAGGCTCCTCCTCAGTGGAAGGCCTGCTTCTCCCTCTCCCACTACCCCTACTTGTGTTCCCTCTCTTGCTGTGTCTCTGTCAAATGAATAAATAAAATCTTAAAAAAAAAAAGAAAGAAAGAAAGAAAAAAAGAACTTCTCACAAAAATCCATAATCACTAGATTATCAGGGGTATCCATTGCTGTGTTTATTCAAGTTAGGTAGATGAAGGCAATATATGAGTTCATATGTAGGTGGGTAAGTACAAAAAATATAGTGAGCATATCCTGTAGAACACTAACAGAAGCAAATAACCACATGCAGTCTCCATAACATGGATAGCTGTTAAAATGCCCGTGTCTAATGAGAAAAATAAAAATACTGAATTTTACGTGAATTATGTTTATATGCAAAAACATACTAAACTGTAATTATTTATTAATGAGCAAGAAAGAGAGCGAGAGAGAGCAGGAGCATGAGGGAGGGTAAAGGAGGGAGGGACAGAAGAAGAGAATGAGAGAGAATCTTAAGCAGGCTCCGTACTCAGTGTGGAGAATGACATAGGGCTTGATCTCACCACCCGAGATCATGACCTGAGCTGAAATCAAGAGTCAGATGCTCAACTGACTGAGCCACCCAGGGGCCCCTGTAATAATAATTTTAAAAGGATACATAAAAACTCAAAATCAAACAGAGTCAAAGGCCATAGAGGGAGGAAAATGGAAGTGAAGAATGAAAATAAAAGTGAATCAACTTGGACACCTGGGTTGTCAGTCAGTTGGGCATCTGCCTTCAGCTCAGGTCATAACCCTAGTACCCTGGGATCGAGCCTTGCATCAGGCTCCCCGCTCAGTGGGGATCTGCTTCTCTCTCTCTCTCTGTTTGCTATTCCTCTTGCTTGTGCACGCACTCTCTCTCTCTCTCTCTGGGTCAAACAATAAATAAAATCTTAAAAAAAAGAAAAACTGGGGGGCACCTGGGTGGCTCAGTGGGTTAAAGCCTCTGCCTTTGGCTCAGGTCATGATCCCGGGGTCCTGGGATCGAGCCCCGCATCGGGCTCTCTGCTCAGCGGGGAGCCTGCTTCCCCCTCTCTCTGCCTGCCTCTCTGCCTACTTGTGATCTCTGTCTGTCAAATAAATAAATAAAATTAAAAAAAAAAAAGGAAAAGAAAAACTGAATCAACCAATCAAGAAGGCAGGGGCTCTGTAAAGACAGGAGACAACAGTGTGCTGTGAAATAATTTAACCCTTTGCCCTTATGGACTGTGAAATAACTATATACAAACATTTGTAAATGAGCCAATAAATAAAAGGAGGCAAAAGTGCTTTATAGGCTATCTAAGGATATAAAGAATTTTACCTGCTGCAACTCTTTCTCTCAGCTCCAGTAAGTCCTTTACCAAACCACAGAACCCATGAGATTTTCTGGTTTCATGGTTACTTGGCTTGAAAAACAAATTGAGTTTCCAGGTAAGAGAGATACTGGTTAGATTCCAAAACAGGCAGTTTGGAAAATGAAGTATATAATTTCAATTTTAAAAAGAAAAGTTAGATGAAGTAGCACTGATACATAAAATATTAATGCTTTCTAATCATAATTTTAATACCTTATGCTTTATAATTTTAAAATGACAGTATACAGCTATAGGTAAGAAACCCCTACAGAAGAGAAAATAAGGCAGACAGCAAAGGTGAGAAAAATGGAAACATCACCTTGGCATCGTTCCTTTTAAAACAGAAAGAGCTCTTCTGCTGAGGAGGCCAAATATGATGAAATTTCCTGTTTCATTTTCCTACAGAACAATCCATTGGTAAGGCATCTGAGGTGTTTCACAGAGTGAGTTACCATAGGATTTTGTGACCTGTGACACTGTTGGTCCTCTACAGATCTTTACTGTATTGAAAATATTGTAATGGGAAAGGTGGATAATTGGGTGAAATTTTAGATCATACTTTGATGGCATACAACATTTGAATGACATTGCGTTAGACATTCTTTATATACTAACTTTTCAAATGTTAATTGAATATCTGCAATATGTCACCTATTCAACCAGATCTCAGATTTTATAAAAAATTGACATGGTGCCTGTCGGGATTAGAATAATGGCCTCCTCTCCCAACTTCCATCCCCACCACCCTTTCCCCTATCAAAGATGTCCACATCCTAATCCCTAGACTCTAAATATGTTACCTTACCTGGCAAAGGAACTCTGAAGATGTGATCAAATTGAGGATTTCAAAATGGAAAATTATCCTGGATTACCTAAGTGTTTCCAGTGTAATTATAGGGCACTAACAAGGGGAGAAAGGGCAGGACAATCAGAGGCAGGGAAAGAGATAGATAACAAAAACAGGTCAGTGACAGACAAATGTGAAGATGCTGTTGAGTTTGAAGACTGAAGAAACCCTGAGCAAGGAATTTAGGCAATTTAGGAATTTAGAAGCTGTGGCCAATGCAAGGAAATGGATTCTTCCCTAAAGCCTCCAAAAGGAATGCAACAGAACCAATACCTTGATTTTGGCCAAATGGGACCCATTTCCGAATTCTGAATTAGTTTTGTTGATTGCTTCTTTTGCTGTGCAGAAGCTCTTTATCTTGATGAAATCCCAATAGTTCATTTTTGCTCTTGTTTTCCCTGCCTCCAGAGATACAACGAATAAGAAGTCAAAGATGTCAAAGAGGTTACTGCCTGTGTTCTTCTCTAGGATTTTGATGGTTTCCTCTCTCACATTTAGGTCTTTTATCCAATTTGCATCTATTTTTGTGTATAAGAACGTAATCCAATTTCATTCTTTTTCATGTTGTTGTCAGTTTTTCCAACACCATTTGTTGAAGAGACTGTCTTTTTTCTTTTGGGTATTCTGCAACAGCGTCGTTGAAGAGAAGTTGACCAGATTAATTGTGGGTCCATTTCTGAGTTCTCTGTGCTGTTCCATTAATCTGTCTGTCTTTGTGCCAGTACAATACTGGCTAGAACTACATTATACTACTATACTATAGCTTTGTAAACAAAAAGTTCTTTAGAAAAAATTACTTTTCCCCCCAAACTAAAAGGCAACCTTCAGAATGGGAGAAGATATTTGGAAATGACTTATCTGACAAAGAGTTAGTATCCAAAATCTATAAAGAATTTATCAAACTCAACACCCCAAAACCAAAAAATCCAGTTAAGAAATGGGCAGAAGACATGAAGAAACATACAGATGGCTAACACACACATGAAAAATGCTCAACATCATTTGGTATCGGGGAAATACAAATCAAAACTACAATGAGATATCACCTGACACCTATCATTACAGCTAAAAGTGACAATATAGGAAACAAGAGATGTTAACAAGATAGAAAGGGTTGGGAATGCAAGCTGGTACCACCACTCTGGAAAACAGTATGGCGTTTCCTCAAAAAGTTAAAGATAGTGCTACCCTATGACCCAGCAAGAGTGCTAGTAGGTATTTACCCAAAGGATACAAAAATACTGATTTGAAGGGATACACACACCCTGATATTTATAGCAGTATTACCAACAAAAGCCAACTTATGGAAAGAGCCCAAATGTCCATCACTGATGAATGGATAAAGAAGATTGGTCTGTATACATACATACATACATATATATATATATATATATATATATATATATATATATATAAAAATAATATGTGTGTGTATGTAATATTCCATTGTATATCTGTGTGTATATATATGTGATATACAATGGAATATTACTCGGCCATGAAAAGAATGAAATCTTGCCATTTGCAACAATGTGGAAGGAGCTAGAGTGTAGTATGCTAAATGAAAAAGTCAGCCAGAGAGAGATACCACAGGATTTCACTCATATGTGCAATTTTTAAAAATGAAACAGATGAACATGGAGAGGGAAAAAAAGAGAGAGAGAGAGGCAAATCATAAAACAGACTCTTGACCACAAACTGAGGGTTGCTGGAGGGGAGGCCAGTGGCGGATGGGCTCAATTGTTGTATAAGTTATGAATCACTAACTTCTACTCCTAAGACTAGTATTATACTATATGGTAACAAACCAGAATTTAAATTAAAAAAGAAACTTTTTTTTAAGGTTTTATTTATTTATTTGACAGAGAGATCACAAGTAGGCAGAGAGGCAGGCGGGGGGTGGGGGAGCAGAACCCCCACTGAGCAAAGAGCCCGATGTGGGGCTCGATCCCAGGACCCTGGGGTCACGACCTGAGTCAAAGGCAGAGGCCCAATGCACTGAGCCATCCAGGCACCCAAAAAAGAAACTATTTTTTAAAAAAAGAAAATTAAATTATGGAATAACACAATATCAGAAAGAACACTGCCACAGTGGGAGACTCACTTCACGTAAAAGGCTTCTTATGATGTCTTCCCAGAGGACCCAGTCTTGTTTGCCTGTGCAGTCTGAGCACCCAGTATATCCTTTCTGTAGGGACAATAATGGCTATTCAGATTTTATTGCTACCCTGGTAATTAATTATTTTCCCTTAAAGCTTTTTTATTCATCCAAGTATTAAGAGGACTGATGGCTTGGATAGCAGTTCGGAGGACCAGGAGTTTTGTTGTTGTTTTCAAGTTTTGTTTTAAGGAGTTTTGCATTAGTTAGAACTTGCATTTTTTATGCAGAGGAATATCTTTATGCTGCTGTACTTGGATTTGGCCTTCATTTTTAAAGTCAACAAAGAAAGTGTCTCTCTCTCCTGTCTGAAAAATCAGTACTATTGGTATCAAACAGCAGTGCTCTTTGTGTCTGGCTAGCTGGTATCACTTACTAAGAAGAGAAAGCACAGTATTATAGTACAGATGAGCCTAGACAGAGGCATTTTACTTTACATGTTAACATAGTCATATAAATGAGAAAAAATATAAGGAGAAATATTTTATACAAATATTATAAAATATTTTAGAACCAGTAAACCACTCAGTCTTACCCTGTACTCCACAATGATGACTTTCAAAGGCACCTGAGGCTTTATAAATAATGAATACTGCAATTCTCAAATAACATCTAGAAGTTGCTGAAATTGAATAAATTTCCTGCTTGTCATACCCAATCAGAGGATCGGTCTGATAGAAAAAACTATATATTTTGAAGAACTAGAGCCACTCTCAGCCTGGCAAGATGTTCACACCTAGACAGAAATGAGACAAAGAGAAGAGAGCTGGATTTCCATCCCACACTCATCCCCAGGGCACACGGGTTAAGTAGGCTGGCTTAATATACTGTGGTATTTAACTTATTATTCCCTCTGCGTTTTTTCCTCTTATTTTCACTTAAGTCACATTGTGATGTAACTGCATTTCTGATTGTCAAAATAAATCATTCTGTGCACCTTATTCAAGACATAGAGGTAACTTCCTTTTACACATGCACCAGAATCTCCTTTGAAAACAGTATGTGGGGGGCCTGGGTGGCTCAGTCAGTTAAGTGTCTGACTCTTTATTTCAGCTCAGGTCATGATCTTACAGTCCAGAGATGGAGCCCTGAATTCACTGTGCACTGAGCATGAAGCCTCCTTAGGATTCTCTCTCCAGCCATCCGCCTCTCCCGCCCTCCAGCTTGTGCAAGTGCACACATGCGCGCTCTCACAAAAATAAAGAAAATAGTAGGTACAGGGTATTTGCCTAAAAATTGAGGGGTTTCTTCAAGATTCTACTAGATCTTCAGAAGGTGAACATTGTCGAGGCAGATCAGAGTATACATCTTGAACGATAGTGGTACCTTGTTACTGCCTTGGAATGCTAAGTCCTTTTATGTCATTGACTGTGGGGTAAATTCAATTTGTGTTACAAATAACCTATTTCACCTTTCATTGCAAAAAAAGTAGTTGTTTTGTGAAATCAGAAAATTATGTCTTTATCTCCATATTTGTTATTTCTATCTCTAGCTCTACCTACCTCTTAGAAAAGAAAGAGTAAGTATGTAATTAGGCTTAGGAAGCATTTCCTCGATACAGCTGGCACAGAAATGTTAGTGCAACTTTATAGTACTTGCAATACTGGTTCAGTATTTGAACAAACTTGTTTTTTTTTTTAACCTTTCACTTTATAAAGTTCTCAAGGCCAAGGTTATGGGTCTTGCCTCTGTATGATGATGTGAAAGCACTATCCATTGTCTTTGCCAAACAAGGGGGGTACCTTCCTTTCCAAAGAACACCCTGCATTTGATTTTTTATATGTATTTCTGAGGATAAAGACTATTCTCTAAAGCAGAGGTCTATAATGATTAAAAGGTTAAATGAAGAATGAATGAAATTTGTTTCCTTATGAGATTAGTAAGAGCATCAGCAAGAACAAAGAACTTCTGTGCCCAGAAGCCCAAAAGAGAATGCGGAAGAAGGAATAGATGTTAACAGCACAGGACTCAAATTAAGGTAGAAATAACATACCCAACTACTTCTTTCACAGAGTGAAACGAGAAGCTGCACTTTTTATTGTTGTTATTCCCTCAGCACTGCATTTCTGAAATGTTTTATTTAAGAGTTGTTTTACTGGAGACTGGCACAGTGGGAACTGATTTATGATTATGATGGAACATATTTGTCACTGGTAAGAGTAATATCATTACAAGTAATGGGCCGACTTCAACTGCTACGTAAGCACTTTTCAATTACAATTTTATTTGTATGTGGTGAAGCTTGTATTTTCTTTATAGACTTCTGGAGTTTTGAAAAGCAGAAGCTGGACATGTAAAGGAATTAGTAATTATGGATAAAATGCAAATAAATGCAATCAAAGCCTATTTAGGATTTTTTTAATAAATCAGAATAATTTTTACAGAAAAAATAATAGTGTGACTTCTGAAAGCACAGATCATAAGTCATATCATGATAAAAGAGGATCGACTCAGAATTGCAGACAGTTTATAGCCACATAGATTCAATTCAGTCCTTTACAAACTTTAGTCCTTATTTTAATGTTCTCCAAATTAATTTCCATATGTAACAAAGATGTTTACATGTCAGAAATATCCAGGAAAGACAAATGCACTTAAGTTTGTGAAATTAGAGTTACACTTGCTATTGTTTGGAAATACTAAAATGTAAACCTCTATTTTTAGTGTTGTAAAAACCATAAATCACATTACTGCAGATTAAAATTTCAAGTCTATTTCTCTTTAAAGTACTTAACATACTTCAAAAGACTACCATGGAGTTTAAATTTTTGTCCTGAAATCACATGGGAGTTAGGAAAAGCATATTTCTGAATCAAACCACTAAGTACCATTTCTTTATAGTAGTAATGCTGCAAACAGATAAAATGCTGACCGAGAATTCTAAGAAAATCTCCAAATCAGATTAAATTGAGACATGCTCTCAAAGGAAAGCAAACAGACTTAAGCTTAAAGTAATTTTTTCTTTCTAAATCTAATAATCTAGCAACATTTCAATCTAGAAGTTTTGCAGATGGTGGAATTGTTTCCTATCTGTTTAAAAACAAAGTTTTTGTTAAAAAAATTCTTGACGTCCAGTGTCATTTCTGACAACATACAAATGTTGTTTTGTTTTTATTTTTTGGTTTGTTTGTGTTTGTTTTTCCCTTGTCGGGTTTCCAAATCCCTGGTTTCTCGACTATTACCACACATTTCTTTACCATAGAAGAGGTAAACAGGCTCAATATCACAGTTACTAGAATCTTTGTTTTATACACCCTTAGCACAGCTATATACCCTTTACTGGGATTGCGTCCATCTGTTAGCTAGTGCAGTAAACACCTCTAAGGGTCTCCTTCAGACAATGGATTCCTAAGTAAATCTGGTAACTTCAGGACTTTTGGAAATGTTTGATGAAGATCTATAGTTGCAGACACCAATAAGGTTGTAAGTAATATTCACAAGAATTATTTATATGTGTTAGTATTGTACAAGATTCAAATCAGTTAAGTACATTGCTTCAACTCATTTCATATTGAACTCTTGTGTTTACAGGTCAACTCCTATTTCCTTTTCAGGAAAGTTGCTTTTTGAATTTTCCCATCTCTGATCAAGGATTTTCCATCAATATTGAGTTTAATGTAGTCATGTCTCAATCCTCATCATATTGACAATCTTTAGGCAAAGCTTCATTGCCTTTCTTTGTGCCTATTTCTCTCAACAGAAATTAGAGTAGTTTGATGGTAAACAAAAATCCCTTTAAGGTTTGGTAATTCATATCACAATAATATTGACAGAATAAAGAGACTGGTATATGCTTTAAAGAATTATTCATATTATGTTCTCTTCTGTTTAATGTTTGTCCTTCTCATTCCATAATTACAAAAACAATATTCTGAATGGGTTTGATTTTGTTTGTAATATAATTTATTGGTATTTGGAGAAAAGAGCAGTTCTGGCATATTTCAAAAAAGAAAACCTCAAGAAAAGCCTTAGTAGTATTATCACAATATTTCAGAAGGAAAAGACATGCATATGACTTAACTGCCTGAAATGTGTTTTTAATGTGAAATAAGGTGCATAATTAGTGCAAATGATATGGCATGCCACCTTTCGTCGGAAAAAGACATCTTCCTCTGAGTGAGATATTTCTTTTATTCTGTTTATATTCAAACACTAAATAAGGACAACATTTTTATCACAGGTGTGTGTGAATTTGCATAAACTGTGGGTTGAAACACCAAAATCATTTTAATAAAATGAAAAGTAGGACATACTAGAATTAAGGGTAAGTATATAATTATCATGTTTACCATATTTTTGATGCCATGAAGCAAAACTATGTTTAGACATACATTTGGATTCAAATAACACAAAATAGAGTGCAATTGCTAAAAATATTCCCTGAGAATACACCAAACTCTGAAGAACATAACTGTTTCTTAGATTTCTGAATGCAGCCATGTATCTCAGGTGTTTGGATCTGCCATTCTGACTTTAAAAAAAAAAAAAAAAGGCAACCCAAAACCCTTTTAAATCTAATATATCTCTGTTTTTCTTAAAATTAACTTACTCCCACTGGAAAAACAAACAAACTTTTTGTCTTCACTCTTTCCCAAGCATGATAATCAATGAGTTGTTGCTATTACATCATCATCATTATTACTATTACATCACCTACAAGAAAAGGGAAAAATCCATTACATTTCCAACTGCTATTATTTCTACCTTAAAGAGAGTTCCTATTATGATTTTCTGCTTTAAACGTCCATCGGAAACTTCCCTATGGTTTCTATATGGAGAGTGCCGAGGAGTAGGATTATTCCAAAATCTAAGGTACCATATTTGTGATCAGGGTCATTTTAGGGTCAGTCACCACCCTCATTAACCTGGAGAAGTGTTTACTAATTATTCATATATAAACTTGGCCTTCTTTTCAATCTCAAAGGTCTGCCAGGGGCAGGTGCCTTTGTTATTTTCTATATTTCTCAAGGTAATTGGACGCTGTATCATTGCTATTTAAGAGAATACATGAAAGTCAGTGGAATTCTCCCCTTTGTTTACAAATGAAATTAACCTACCACTACAGCAAGAAACTTATTTTGAAACTAGTTTTTTTAAGTTCCCCAAATTTTTTTTTCAAGATATCAAGCTTTCCCAATTATATTTTTAGGAGGCAGAGAAGCAATAAGCCAACCTGTAGACAAAATGGGAGATGGAGAGGAGAAGGGAGTTGGGGGAAATTGGAGAGGGAGACGAACCATGAGAGACTGTGGACTCTGAGAAACAAACTGAGGGTTTGAGGGGGGGGCGTGGGGGGTTGGGTGAGCCTGGTGGTGGGTATTAAGGAGGGCATGTATGGCATGGAGCACTGGGTGTGGTGCATGAACAATGAATTTTGGAACACTGAAAAGAAATAAAATGAAATAAAATGAAAAAAAAAAAAGTGAAATACAGCTGACTACCACCACCACCAACAAAAAAGTTCATCCTTGGATAAAAGTAAAGACGGTTTGCCATTCTTCCATTCATTCATTCTTCCACTCTTCATAAGACTTTTCATATTTGCCATATTCTCTTTTCCAGTGACATTCCTCCCCATTTTCTAAGCATTTTGATGAACCGCAACTCTTTAAGTTAAGCAAAGCATCTTTATGTCTACTAGGTCACACCATCTACTACATCTGTAGCATAGAGAAGGTTAGGTACAGAACAAAAGCCCTCCTCTTCTATGCTCTTGTAAGAAATATTAATCTAACTTACATAAGTTTGATGTAGCTATATAAAGGGCATACAAAACAAGAACCAGATTGTTACTGTTAAATATTGATTGAATCCAAAGTAATGGTTACAAAATATGTAATATTTTAAACAATGAACAGTTCTGTACCCACAACACATTTTTAAAAAAGGTTCATTCATTTATTTTAGAGAGAGAGAGTACACGGGGGATGAGGGAATAGGAGAAGGAGAGAGAGAGAGAAGCCTAAGCAGACTCCCCCCTGAGTACAGAGCCTGACAAGCTTGCTCCCAGGACCTGAGACCATGACCTGAGCCAAAATCAAGAGTCTGGGGCTTAACTGACTGTGTCACCCAGGTGCCCCCCCTCCACAACACTTCTCTAAATAAAGGGTGGTGCTTTCATCTTTCAAGAGCTCTACATAGCCCTCCCCACCATCTACTTCCCTCCTTGCTCAGATGTTATCACTATCCTAAATTAACTTTATCACTCCCTTACTTTTAAAAAGTTTTGCCACATTTTTTGAATCTTTAAACAAGATATTATTTAATTTTTTGACTATTTTGTATATGATATAAATTTTTTACTGTTTTCTGCAACTTATTCTTTCAGTATTTTATTTCTACGAGTTATCCATATTGTTAGAAAACAAAATTGTAGCTTATTATTTTCACTACAATATCATATTCTATTGTACAAATAAACAATTTTTATATCCATTTCACAACTGGTGAGTTTTTCAATCGCTCTCAGCTCTCACAATTATAAACTGTGCTATTATGAACATTCTAGCACAAATTCCTAGTGCTTGTATGCCATGACTCAAACTATTTCATGTTACAAAGCCTTCTGGTAGTTCATAGAAGCCTCTCATGCCATTTTCATAGCAATGTTTTAAACATTTTATGTGTTTTACACATTTTAAGTAAGTAAAATATGTGGAGTTAAGATAAAATCAATTGTTTGAAAATACAATTAAAACATTTTTAATAAGTGTTAGAGTAATAAATGTTCTTAAACATCATTTGAAGAAAATCTAACAGTTGTATAATTACTGCTAAAATTTCAAAGAAATGGTTAGCATAAATTATATTTGGGAATATCATAATAACCATAATATGATATGATTATATCTATAATTTCTGTGGTGATAAATCCTAGGTATTGCTTATAATACTGGTAGATCATTCCCTCCATTCATAATTGAAGGAAATGCTAACTTTCAGTTAAAAGTTAATGAAAATAAAGATGAAATATTTTTCCTAAGAACACAGACTCTCTGAAATCTGTTCACATACCTTTGAGGGTCCATGGATCTCAGTCAAAAACCTCTGATCCAAAAAAAAAAACAAACACAAAAACAAAAACTAAATGATTCCAAATCATGTACCAAAATTTTTTCTCAATTTATACTTATTACTATATAATAAGAATTTTCATTTTTTCACATCTTTTCAATAGTTGATGTCAGACTTAAAATTTTTGTCCTTCTCGAAGTAAAATAGCATCTTGTGATGGCTTTAATTTGCATTTCTGTGATTTTTTATGGCATTGGAAATCTTATTACATGTTATTAACCACTTGTGTTTCTACTTTGTGTTTTTGTTCATAGGTCTTGTTGAGTTGTGGGAGCTCTTTATATTCTCTGGGGAAAAAAATCTGTTGTTAATACTTCATGAAAAAGTTTGTCTTCATTTTTGTGGCACATGTTGATAAATAAAAGCTGCTCTAATCAAAATTATTAATCTTATAACATTCTATTTTTAGTTTTTAAATCTCTATCCTGATTTTATTTATTTATTTATTTATTTATTTATTTATTTATTGAGAGAGAGAGAGAGAGAGTGAGTGAGTGGGATACGGGGGACAGAGGGAGATGGAGAGAAAGAATCTTAACCAAATTTGACACTGCACAGAGCCCACACAGAGCTTGGTCTCACGACCCTGAGATCATAACCTGAGATGAAATCAAGAGACAGATGCTTAACTGGCTGAGCCATCCAGGCACCTCTACTCCAACTTTAAAGACCAAAGTTGTGTGTTGTCTTCTATAGGTCTTTTCCTTCGAATTTAAGCCTTTAATAATCAATGGTATGCTTGAGACAGCTTGTACTGGCTTGCAAGAGCCAATTATTACATTTTTAGAAATCTGGATAGCTGGAAGACATCACATTGACAGGATGAAACTGGCCATGATGGTAACCCTTACAATGCAGAAACAAACACTAAAAGTCAAGAGTTTCTTTCTTTCTTTGTTTGGCGTTTCTTTCAGACAGGACATCTGGTTTTTAAACATGTATCACCACACATCTCTATTTATTCCACCTACAACTGATTATATAATATATATAATAATTATTATATTATATATATTATATATTATATTATATGTTTTATATATATAATTTTATTTATATATATATATATATATGTATAATTTGTTGAAGAATTTGCCTTTTCCTTATTCATCTAGAATGCCAGCTCTGTCATAAATCATTATTTCATGCATACAGGGGACTGTTAGTGTATGTTGATGTAGCTACTAATCATATAATAATTTCAGTTATCTGAAAAGGCATCCCAAACTGTTTAAGAGTGTTTTCTCTATTTTTTTTTAAAGATTTTATTTATTTATTTGACACAGAGAGAGATCAGAAGCAGGCAGAAAGGCAGGCAGAGTGGAGGAAGCAGGCTCCCTGCTGAGCAGAGAGCCCGATGCGGGGCTCGATCCCAGGACCCTGAGATCATGACCTGAGCCGAAGGCAGCGGCTTAACCCACTGAGCCACCCAGGCGCCCCTGTTTTCTCTATTTTTATCTTCGATCTTCCATATAAAATTGAAAATCATCTCTCAAGTCTCAAAGAAAACTCTGTTAGAATTTCTATTAGGATTATATTAATTCTACCGACCAATCCAAGACTAACTGAAAAATTACCACATTAAGTTTTTCTACCATTAGTTTAATGAAATTGATGTAGGTCTTTGAAAAAAAAAAAGCTTACAATTAAGTTTTATATTTTTCTCATAAGGCACTTGTACATATTTTTATTAGTGCCATTTTACTTATAATGTTATTGGTATGCTTATTAAATTTCACCTACTGATAATTTTTTCTAGTGTATATAAATGCAATTAATTTTTATATTTTGATTTTTGTATTCAAGCTTGCCATGCCTTCTTATTAAATCTAATGCATTTTCTGGGTACACTTTGAGGTTTTCTATTTAATAATCGTTATCTGAAATAATGAAGTTAGGAAACTTCTTTTCCAATTCTTATAATTTTTATTTCTTTTTCTTTTTTTTATTGTTTAGGAAAAGATTGTGTTAGGAAAGATTATGAAAAAGAGTGGTAATAGCAGGCACGCTACTTCTTTTTTTTAGCTTTATTTATTTATTTTAGAGATTGAAAGAGAGAGAGAGTGAGTGGTAGAGAAGGGCAGAGGGAGGAGATGGAAAGAGTCTTAGGCAGACTCCATGCTCAGTGTCAAGCACAACATGGGGCTCTATCTCATGACCCTGAGATCACAATCCTGAGATCACAATCTGAGCCTAAACTAAGAGTTGGGCACTTAACCCACTAAACCACCCAGGTGCCCTAGGCACCCTACTTCTTATACAAACATTAGAGTATGGTATTTTCTGTAGGTTTATGGTAAATATCCTTTAACAGATTAAGAAAGGTATCTTTTCTTATTATCTGTTAAGAAATACTTAACATATTTTATGATATTGAATATGCTGAAATGACTGTACGATTTACCCTTCTTTAGTTTTTTTAAAACTTGGTAAATGGTAATAGATGATGTTCTAACGTCAAATGAACTTTGCTTTGCTGGAGATAAACTGGTCTTATCAGTGATATATTAACTCTTAAATGTGGCTGGCTTTAATTTGATAATAATCAGAATCTTTCTCATACAGAAAGATTTGTAATTTTCTCCTTTCTTCAGTCCTTGATACATTTTTGTGTCTAGGTTTTGGAAGCATTATAAAATACGTTGGTTAGTGTGATTTTTTTTCTATTCTTTGGAATACTCTGTGAACAACTGAAGTTATTTCTTCCTTAAATGACTGAAGAACTTGCATATAAAGCTATATTTATAGGATGATTTTTAACTACTTCTATAATTCTATCCTTGATGTGGGAACAGTTTGGATTTTTTTTTTTTTTACCCTAGTTCAGTTTTGAGGAACTGAATTTTTCTAGGGATTTGCCATTTTATGTAAGTTTTCAAATGTGCTGGCATAAGTCCTTAATACTATTCTTATCCTTTTTCTAATTTTTACATGCTTTCCAGTTATGTCTACTTTTTTAACTCATAATTTTTTTTTAAAGATTTTTATTTATTTATTTGACAGAGATCACAAGTAGGCAGAGAGGCAGGCAGAGAGAGAGAGGAAAGCAGGTTCCCTGCTGAGCAGATAGCCCGATATGGGGCTCGATCCCAGGACCCTGGGATCATGACCTGAGCCGAAGGCAGAGGCTTTAACCCACTGAGCCACCCAAGCACCCCTTAACTCATAATTTTTGTGACTTTTTTTTTTATAATCAATGTTGCTGAGACAGATAGTCTGATAGGTAAAGATACCTATCTTGGATTATCCAGTAAAGTCGGATCTAATCACATGAGCTCTAAAAAGTGGAAGACAGGGATAGGGTGGGGGGTGTTGGTGGTCGGAAACATGCAACATGATTAAACCCACTGACATTTTAGCTCAGTGAGTCCATAACACACTTCCGACCTACAGAACTGTAAGAGAGTAAATCTGTGTTGGTTGAAGCTACTAACTTTGTAGCAATGTGTAATGGCAGCAGTATGACTAACACAGCCTATAAGTTCATTTTCTAAGCTTTACTTGAGCTGCATCACACATATATTTTTAAAATAGTTAATCTTTTGTCATTGTTTAGTTATCAAATTTTAAAACTGTATTTTTGGTTTCTTGTTCATGTATACATTATTTGGAAATGTTTCTTAATTTCCAAACATATCAGTTTTATTCTAGTCATCTTTTTGACTGAGTTCTTACACTGTGATCAGATTTTTATCGTGAATAATATAATTTTTCATGTCTTAATACATGGTCATTTTTTTTTAATTTTTTATTTTTTCAGCATAACAGTGTTCATTATTTTTGCACCACACCCAGTGCTCCATGCAATCCGTGCCCTCTACAATACCCACCACCTGGTGCCCCCAACCTCCCACCCCCCACCCCTTCAAAATTCTCAGATCGTTTTTCAGAGTCCATAGTCTCTCATGGTTCACCTCCCCTTCCAATTTCCCTCAACTCCCTTCTCCTCTCCATCTCCCCTTGTCCTCCATGCTATTTGTTATGCTCCACAAATAAGTGAAACCATATGATAATTGACTCTCTCTGCTTGACTTATTTCACTCAGCATAATCTCTTCCAGTCCCGTCCATGTTGCTACAAAACTTGGGTATTCATCCTTTCTTTTTTCTTTTTTCTTTTTTTTTTTTTTTTTTACAGCTTTATAAACATATATTTTTATCCCCAGGGGTACAGGTCTGCGAATCGCCAGGTTTACACACTTCACAGCATACTACTACTACTACTACTACTACTACTACACTACTCACCATAGTACATACCCTCCCCAATATCCATAACGCCACCCTCCTCTCCCAACCCCCCTCCCCCCATCAACCCTCAGTTTGTTTTGTGAGATTAAGAGTCACTTATGGTTTGTCTCCCTCCCAATCCCATCTTGTTACATTTACTCTTCTCCTACCCCTTCAACCCCCCATGTTGCATCTCCTCTCCCTCATATCAGGGAGATCATATGATAGTTGTCTTTCTCTGATTGACTTATTTCGCTAAGCATGATACCCTCTAATTCCATCCATGTCGTCGCAAATGGCAAGATTTCACTTCTTTTGATGGCTGCATAGTATTCCATTGTGTATATATACCACATCTTCTTTATCCATTCGTCTGTAGATGGACATCTAGGTTCTTTCCATAGTTTGGCTATTGTAGACATTGCTGCTATAAACATTCGGGTGCACGTGCCCCTTCGGATCACCACGTTTGTATCTTTAGGGTAAATACCCAGCAGTGCAATTGCTGGGTCATAGGGTAGTTCTATTTTCAACATTTTGAGGAACCTCCATGCTGTTTTCCAGAGTGGTTGCACCAGCTTGCATTCCCACCAACAGTGTAGGAGGGTTCCCCTTTCTCCGCATCCTCGCCAGCATCTGTCATTTCCTGGCTTGTTAATTTTAGCCATTCTGACTGGTGTGAGGTGATATCTCATGGTGGTTTTGATTTGTATTTCCCTGATGCCGAGTGATGTGGAGCACTTTTTCATGTGTCTGTTGGCCATCTGGATGTCTTCTTTGCAGAAATATCTGTTCATGTCCTCTGCCCATTTCTTGATTGGATTATTTGTTCTTTGGGTGTTGAGTTTGCTAAGTTCTTTATAGATTTTGGACACTAGCCCTTTATCTGATATGTCATTTGCAAATATCTTCTCCCATTCTGTCAGTTGTCTTTTGGTTTTGTTCACTGTTTCCTTTGCTGTGCAAAAGCTTTTGATCTTGATAAAATCCCAAAAGTTCATTTTTGCCCTTGCTTCCCTTGCCTTTGGTGATGTTCCTAGGAAGATGTTGCTGCGGCTGAGGTCGAAGAGGTTGCTGCCTGTGTTCTCCTCGAGGATTTTGATGGATTCCTTTCTCACGTTGAGATCCTTCATCCATTTGGAGTCTATTTTCGTGTGTGGTGTAAGGAAATGATCCAATTTCATTTTTCTGCATGTGGCTGTCCAATTTTCCCAACACCATTTATTGAAGAGGCTTTCTTTTTTCCATTGGACATTCTTTCCTGCTTTGTCGAAGATGAGTTGACCATATACTTGAGGGTCCATTTCTGGGCTCTCTATTCTGTTCCATTGATCTATGTGTCTGTTTTTGTGCCAGTACCATGCTGTCTTGATGATGACAGCTTTGTAATAGAGCTTGAAGTCCGGAATCGTGATGCCACCAACTTTGGCTTTCTTTTTCAATATTCCTTTGGCTATTCGAGGTCTTTTCTGGTTCCATATAAATTTTAGGATTATTTGTTCCATTTCTTTGAAAAAAATGGATGGTACTTTCATAGGAATTGCATTAAATGTGTAGATTGCTTTAGGTAGCATAGACATTTTCACAATATTTATTCTTCCAATCCAGGAGCATGGAACATTTTTCCATTTCTTTGTGTCTTCCTCAATTTCTTTCATGAGTACTTTATAGTTTTCTGAGTATAGATTCTTAGTCTCTTTGGTTAGGTTTATTCCTAGGTATCTTATAGTTTTGGGTGCAATTGTAAATGGGATGGACTCCTTAATTTCTCCTGGCCAGACTTATCAAAAAGAAAAGAGAAAAGACCCAAATAAATAAAATCATGAATGAAAGAGGAGAGATCACAACGAACACCAAAGAAATACAGAGAATTATAAGAACATACTATGAGCAACTCTACGCCAACAAATTTGACAACCTGGAAGAAATGGATGCATTCCTAGAGACATATAAACTACCACAACTGAACCAGGAAGAAATAGAAAGCCTCAACAGACCCATAACCAGTAAGGAGATTGAAACAGTCATCAAAAATCTCCAAACTAACAAAAGCCCAGGGCCAGACGGCTTCCCGGGGGAATTCTACCAAACATTTAAAGAAGAACTAATTCCTATTCTCCTGAAACTGTTCCAAAAAATAGAAATAGAAGGAAAACTTCCAAACTCATTTTATGAGGCCAGCATCACCTTGATCCCAAAACCAGACAAGGATCCCAACAAAAAAGAGAACTATAGACCAATATCCTTGATGAACACAGATGCAAAAATTCTCGCCAAAATACTAGCCAATAGGATTCAACAGTACATTAAAAGGATTATTCACCATGACCAAGTGGGATTTATTCCAGGGCTGCAAGGTTGGTTCAACATCCGCAAATCAATCAATGTGATACAACACATTAATAAAAGAAAGAACAAGAACCATATGATACTCTCTATAGATGCTGAAAAAGCATTTGACAAAGTACAGCATCCCTTCCTGATCAAAACTCTTCAAAGTGTAGGGATAGACGGCACATACCTCAATATTATCAAAGCCATCTATGAAAAACCCACCGCAAATATCATTCTCAATGGAGAAAAACTGAAAGCTTTTCCGCTAAGGTCAGGAACATGGCAGGGATGTCCGTTATCGCCACTGCTATTCAACATAGTACTAGAAGTCCTAGCCTCAGCAATCAGACAACAAAAGGAAATTAAAGGCATCCAAATCGGCAAAGAAGAAGTCAAACTATCACTCTTTGCAGATTATATGATACTATATGTGGGAAACCCAAAAGACTCCACTCCAAAACTGCTAGAACTTGTACAGGAATTCAGTAAAGTGTCAGGATATAAAATCAATGCACAGAAATCAGTTGCATTTCTCTACACCAACAACAAGACAGAAGAAAGAGAAATTAAGGAGTACATGGTCATTTTTAAAATATCCTTTGTGTGTTTGAAAATAATATTTATTCTTAATTTGTTGAGTACAGTATTTTATACCCCTCGCATTAGATGAAGTTTAGTAATGGGGCTTTATGCGTTTTATACCCTAAGTTTTAGGGGCAGCTTATCTATAAATGAGTAAAAGGTTATTTTTAAGGACCCACTATGTGGTAGATACACTTCTTTCCATAACTTTAGCATTTTTAAAATTTATGTATTTTAAGGTTATCATATTTCTTGGATTCAAATTTAAGCAGCTACATTTTCTCAGTAAATTGTATTAAGTAGTAACACATTATCTCCAGAATGACTTTGACTTACAGTCTAACTTGCTTAAAATTAAATACCACAAAACTTTCTTTTGTGTATGTTTCACCTGGCATACATTTTCCATTTTTTTATTCAAACTTTCTTTATCCTAGTGTCTTAGGTATGCTTCTTACGAACAGTGAATATCTGAAATTAGTATTTTTATCCAGTTTGACAGTTTTTTTCCTCATTACTACATTTTTGTCTCTTTGCATTTGTTTTAATTTCTGACATATTAGCACTTTTCTTCTATTTTATTTTGTTTTCTCAAGGTTTTCCTAGCTTTGTGAAATAGGATTGCCTATTAGACTTGCCACTCCTGTCTCCTACATACCTTAATTAATACAAATTGAATCTCAAGTTCACTGTATTTCACAAGTGCTCTTCATAGGAAAGTAGACTTTAGTGCTCAGATCACCACTTTTTGTTCCCTTTTTCATTCATTTATTCAGCTTCTGATTATTTGCACATGACTGCCTGCCCTTAATTCATTTAAAAATGTGTTAACCCAATATTTTGTTGTTTTTATTGGAAAGATTAATCTGAGTATCTATCCTGAATTACTACCAAGCAAGAAACATCACTATGATTTTTTTTAGCACTGTAAACTTACAGACTGTCAATGTAAAAAAATAAAATCCTCTGATTATACCCAAAGAATCTTCATACCTATCTGTTAAAAAAATTGGACATGACACTCTCAACAGGTCCACTATTGTTAATATCATTACTGTAGCATAAATGAAGCTATATTTGTTGTCTCTTGGAAAGAATTTCTTCTAAGAACCATTAAAGGCCCAAATCTGTGAACTCTCAAAACTGCAAACTTTCTCACTTGACACAGAAAACACTTTCTGTAATAATGCATGGCAGCATGTTGTAGGAGCTTAATACTTATTGAATAAATTAATGAATGAATAACTATATTATGCCTTTACAGATATAAGATGACTACTTTCTTTCAAGCCATTTTCTGTATATTTTTCTAATTCCTTTTTAAATCTAGCCAGTAAGAAATTGTTCCGTTTTCTAAAGTTTACTTTTGCCTAAAAATTTAATGTACCTACTTACGTTAGTGAGGTTTCATTAAATAAAAATAAAAAAATTAGGCTAAGGTCATTGATCTTAGAGTGTGGTATTTTAAAAGTGATAGGTAAGCACACTACATAGTATGGGATATTAGTTATGTAGTGTCTAAAATAAAAAATTTCACTGAGCAAAAATCTGCTTCTCAAATATCAACATATTCTAATATTATAACAGCTTTTCTTTGTTTTATCACTGATAGTTCTTTTTGTCAAATCATTTTCACATTTGTCACTCATCATTGCCCCCAAATGTAAAGCACTTTTCCTCTATGGTGATTACTTTGGTAATGTGTAAGACCACAGAAAAAAACAGGGTGACCTTAATTACCGCAAATAGTATTGTCACAGATGAAGTCTTATGATGTCACCACCATATGTTGTACTATTTTACAAGTTCTAAAATAAGCTATTTAGGTTAATGTTGACAGTATTATCCTATACTTAGTATAATCTGCCCTCAAACATTCTCTAGCTTGAGATTTCTGGAGCAATATATTCTTGCTAAAAAAAGAAACGTCCTTGTATAAGGTTAGTAACGACATTCTGACAGTCTGTATCAGGCAGGATCCTCTTCCTGCACACTATTCCCAGTAGTCTCATTTTGCTTTGTGCCAAATGTAATAAGAAAAGATATCCTTTAAACAGAACACTTGGTGATATCTGAGATGTTTAAAAATTTCCTTTAGTACTTGAATTGCATAAAATCTAAGAGGACTTATGGGTCGCTATATCTGTTCATCACCGTATTTCTTGTTATATATTATATTGATTTTCCTACTCTAAAATAAAATTAAGAAATTCCTAGGAATACTTCATTCTTCAAAGATAATTGTTGACATTCTATACTCTCCTGAATGTAGAACTGCCCTAGTTCAAGCCTTTATTGTGCTCATTGGGTCATTTACCTTTGTCAACACTACTATATCTTTGTTGTTTATTAATAGCAACACAGTGAAATGTATTCATTCACTGAGTTCTTCCTTTTTAGGAGTCTTCTCATGGAGTACGAGCAAGAGTACTGTGAGATACGCACCATCATTATCCTTTTATTTTTTTTTTCCACCTCTAAATAAAAGAACCATGATTCAAAACCAGTTTTCTTAAGACTCCAGAGTCAGAGCTCCTAACCACAATACAACCACTTACTATATACATTTACCATTAATTCAGAATTTTAATAAGGGCTTTATACAAATAATAGATTTCATCAATATCTACCATTTAAGCTTTTTAGCAGACCTAAAAAAGAATTGTTATCCAGACTTCACAAATTAAGATATTAGAAATAAAAAGAGGTCAAAATCACATAGGTGGAGGCATTAGAATGAAACTTGTCCAGAACTTGTACTTTAAACCACTACTTTCCCTTTGCTCTAGTCTTCCTCAATATCAATCTTATTTAATGGATGGCGGCATAACGAGAATGGACCTGAGGGGCCAGACCCTAATCTTTTTAGACGTCAGTTTCCTGTCTATGAACTATGGGTGAACTAAAATTCTTTAAACACCATTCTAACACTGCAGTTTATGCTTCCAGATTTAGATCAGTTCAATAAAAATTAGAATACACCATTAACAGAGTTTATGTGATGGTTTTCAATTGCCATTGTGTTGTAGGAGTTTGTTTCACTTTTTTGTTGTTGTTGTTCCCATTACAATGATATTTTTAGATCATACTGCTAAATTGGAAGTATCTGACCATATTGAAATGTTCAAAAATTAATCAAATGTGGATTATAAAAGGCTAGACAGAAAGTGCATGAACAGGATACATCTTACTATTCCAAGTATTATATAAGCCCTTTAAAATGGATACAACTATTCATTTGTTTCAGTTTTAGTTTCTAGCTTGAATTTATGTCTAAAAACGTATATCATTCATATTGTTTAATTCTTTAAAACATGACTGAGGCTTTGGTGTCTAATTGAGAGAAAAGGAATTTGGGATTAACACCTATAAGACCCTATGCCAAATTCAAGACTTCTTAATACTATGTTACACATAAGCCATTAAATTTGTGGCAATTTGTTACACAGTTGCCCAGCAAACTGGTATAGCTTAGTAAGGCATTATTTCCTTGGGGTGCCTGGGTGGCTCACTCGGTTAAGTGTCCAACTCTTGACTTCAGCTCAGGTCAGGATCTCACAATCATAAAATCAAGCCCCCTGTTGAGCTCCATGCTTAGTGGGGAGTCTGCTTGATTCTCTCTCTCTCTTTGCCCCTCCCCCCACCATCACAGGCACACACACTCTCTCTCTCTCTCTCAAATAAATAAATCTTTTAAAAAGGGCATATTTCCTTTACCCCATATTTAAAGTTGTACGTATCTTCCCCAAAATACAAATAAGTAAAACAAAAACAAAAACAACAACAAAAAAAAAACCTCTGCCCTAACTGCAACAAAGCATATCAGATTGGATCTTGGAAAAAAAAAGGTAATTTCTGGAATAACTGAAAAAATTCAAAACAAACTTAGTTTAGTAAAAAGCAGCACACTTGTGTTAATTTTTAGTTTTGACAAATGCAGCATAGTTATATAAGATGCTTAACATTAGGGGGAGCTCAATGAATAATATATAGGAAATCTCCCTATAATTTTGCAACTTTTCTATAAATCTAAATTAGGCAATATTTAGAAAAAGTTTAAAATAATTTTGCCACACTTAGAACCAAGAAGGAAACTTACCTACTTCAATGTCCATTAGAAAAAAATTATTTTTACTTTTCCTATTAATCCATTATTAATATTTGAAAAAATCTTAAAGTGATGTATGATTTGGAAAACACAAGTATATACAAAATATACAATTATCAACCACAAGACAACATACCAGCTTTGGAAATATCACCAGCTTCTCCACAATGACCCAGAAAATGTCATCAGATATGAACTCCAGACCCAGATAAAGCATTTTTATTAGGAAACAAATTGACTTATCTTTGCTATAGCAACCAAAATTTATTAAACAAACAAACAAACAGCTTCTGGATTGAAGTTAGGAAAATCATGGCATTATTGGTAATCTCACATCTTTAATAATACCTAATATTTACTGAGAATTTCTTATATACCTTAATTTATATGGATAGAGTACTACATTTAATCCTCCTAATACCTCTTGTCATCATTCTACCCCTTAGAAATTTTAGTGATAAGAGGTTTAGTAAGTGTCCAAGATGACATACTTAGTAAGTGACAGAGCTAGGACATGAACTAAAATCTTCTAATTCACCAAAACCTATTGATTTTGCTTCACTTAATGAAAATGGAATAGAGATGATCCAGTGATTTTTTTACACCTAAGGTAGAACTTTTTCATTCTGTGGTTTGTGTGGCAATTTCACCCTTCATACTTGGACCATGCTAACCTTGACTTCGCTAACATGAAAACATTGGTTAACCCCAATATGAAAAAGCGCTATCAATGCACATTCATCTTAGCAAAAGAAAGTGACCCAAGCTACTAATCTCCTTTACCCCTCTGGCCAGTTGTCTGCCCCTTTCCACACTAGTACATGTCTCAGAAGGCTGCCCTCAGTGGACTGCATCCTCTAGTTTCTGACTGGTGTCAGCCTATGGAAGGCAAAAACAAAAGACAGGGATTGGAAGATATTTTCCCTCTGCTTCCTGTCTGTCAGGCCACTCACTGTTTTGGTCTGACCAGGCTGCACTGTATCTTTGCTCACTGTTCCTCCAAGAGAAGCCCCTTTCCTACAATCAGTTTTTGTCAAGTTTTGGTAACCTCTTCTTCTTTTGCAAATAGTTACTTCATTAAATTACTTTCATTGTCCTTTGTTTAGTGTTATCTGCTTCATGAAAAGACCCCAAATGATATGTCCAACATCAGGATAACAGCTAATTATCCTTTATGTTTTCCCCTGGTGTTAAGCTCTCTGCATTTTAAAACTATACTCTTCTTTAATAAGAGGAATCACTTTATATTGCTTTTGTAGTTAAGCCTCAAATTAACTTCCTCCTCTTCCAATTAATTTTTTTCCTCATAGTTAAGCATAATTTCACCTAAATTTAATTACATTCATTTGGGATATCAAGGTATCTTCATAAATAATATTTACCTTTCAATATCTTCATTTAACACTGAAAAAATTGTAATTATATTCGACAACTGATGTGTACTCTACCTTAATTCTGATTATTGCCATTTCTGATCTCACCAAGAAGTTTCCTTAAAAAAGGACTGAATGGATATTATTTTCAGTATTCTAGGTTCCCCAAAAGGCCTAATTAGATCAAGAAAATGCATAATTCAGGACATTTGAAAAAATATGTTGCCAAATCAGATAAACATTTCCCTCCCAGATAGTTCCAACACAGTACTAAGCTGGAAATGCTGTATCTAGGCAATGATGTAGATTTCTATTATCTTTTAGAAGATTATAACAAGCCTAAGGATTCTTCCATTTTAGTATATTTTATTGCTTTTTTAAAATAAGGAAAAGTTGTATAGAACCCTGATCAAATTAGGAAATAAAGAATCCTATTGACCCTAAGGATCTGTTATTTTTGAACTGATAAGGAGGCTCATTTAACAATTATTTCTTTTCACAAGTATCTCATTTCCAAATAAGATGGTTAATAAGAGGGGCGCCTGGGTGGCTCAGTGGGTTAAGCCGCTGCCTTCTGCTCAGGTCATGATCTCGGGGTCCTGGGATCGAGCCCCGCATCGGGCTCTCTGCTCAGCAGGGAGCCTGCTTCCTCCTCTCTCTCTACCTGCCTCTCTGTCTGCTTGTGATCTCTCTCTGTCAAATAAATAAATAAAATCTTAAAAAAAAAAAGATGATTAGTAAGAGCACTGTCATGGTCATCAAGTAAAGTTCATATTTTGCTGAGGGTTGTAGTGAAATTAATCTGTTCTAATGAATGATAACATGTAATCATCATGATTATCAATATATTTTAAATGTAAGCATCTAGGCTATAAAGAAAAATCACTGTTTTTTCCCTGTCAGTGTTTAATATTTATGTGTTGGCTCAAAAATTTATTAAATGTAATACTTTTTTCTGAAATTCCTTCTTAAGGCAAAAAGCCACATATCATTGAGGAAACATTTGTTCTTTTTTTTTTTAAGATTTTATTTATTTATTTGACAGAGATCACAAGTAGGCAGAGAGGCAGGCAGAGAGAAAGAGGAGGAAGCAGGCTCCTCGCTGAGCAGAGAGCCCGATGCAGGGCTCGATCCCAGGACCCTGGGACCATGACCTGAGCCGAAGGCAGAGGCTTTAACCCACTGAGCCACCCAGGCGCCCCGAGGAAACATTTGTTCTTGATGCTACATTCAAACTGGTTGAGATCATGAAGTAGGAAAAATAATAATTTGAATACCTTCTCTTTCAGCAAACATCCTTAAAAGACTCAAATACTGATTGAGAGGAAAAGAGTATTTGGAAAAAGTTATCCTATATGGGAGTTCTGTTATATACTTTCATGAAGGTACTGATGTTGTCAACAGTTTCAGTTTATGATGTTTGTTAGATTCTATTTCAGTAACAAAATATATAAAGTGTTTGTTTTGTGAACTACTGAATAGCATATTCATTTATATTGTGAAAAATCTATTGTTCATTGTATATAACTTATTTTTTTATTAACATATAATGTCTTATTTGCCCCAGGGATACAGGTCTGTGAATCATCAGTCTTACATCAGTTCACAGCACTCACCATAGCACACACCCTTCCCAATGCTCATAACCCAGCCACCCTATTGTATATAACTTATTTAATGAGAACAGTGTTTAAGTGGGAGAAAAAACATGGAACACTTGAAAGAGAAGTTTTTTAGACAGGGCTTAAGAGAATCTACGATAGGGCTATAGATACAGCAGTCAATGGAAAATTCATTCACTAATTATTCATATCCAAGTATTACAGCAAGTCATCTGAGGCCAGGAATTTGTAAATCTATAGTATATCACTGATGTGGATAACTTTATAAAAAAATAAGATCTCTCAAATAAAGTAAAATCTTTATACTACTGTGCAAAATTTTGGGAAAAGATTATGAAAATTTTTCATATTATGCAGATGCACATTGTCTATATTATGACACAGTACTAAAAGGTCTTGTTAAACCTGAAGAGGTATCTGACATTTGATTTTTATGAAGGAGTCAGAATTACAAACCTGCTGGTTTTTCTGTGATTTCAAGTGGCTATATTATCAGCAGGTAAATTAGATAAAATAAATACACTTAGTCTGTTCCTTCAACCTAACAGAAATGTTTTAATCATTACCTACAAAAACACAAGAAACAAAAACCTATTAACCTCCACTTCTATTAAGAATGGCATAAACTCCTTCCAGAATAATTCGTCTTCATAACACAACTATAAAATGTGGATATAACACAAAAATCAGCAACCTGAAGAAACTGTGTTGGGGAGGAACATTACATAAAGTGAATTCCCATTTCCATGGCTTTAAACCTGAGGCCAATTGCACTAGGTACCACATGCAAACTGTGGTTGGAGAAATCAAGGTCACAGAGAAAACTGGAGGAATCAAAGTAAACCAAACAAAAGCAAAGGGATTCCCAAGTTCTATATATCCACAAATCTGACCAATATAAGAACCACTCATATAAGAAATAGATTCAAAGCAGCTCAGCTAAAGAACAAAACAGCTAAACTTAGACAGGAATTCCTGACTAAACACACAGTTTGCAGCTCACACCAGATGTGATAACTGCCTGGTAAAACAAAAGAAATAATATTCACTGGAGAGAAATAACAGAATCTGTTTTCTTCACAACTTAATTTTTTCCATGTTCAGGGTACGATACAAAATTACCCAACATACCAACAACCAGGAAAATGAAATACATTCTAAAGAGTAATTATTGAGAAAATTATCTGAGACCAATGTCAAGACGAATCAGTGTTGGAACAAAGAGACAAAGATTTTAAAACTGGCTTTGATAACTCTCCTCAATTAAAAAACAAAACAAAACAAAACAGTAGAGGTGCCTGGGTGGCTCAGTGGGTTAAAGTCTCTGCCTTCAGCTCAGGTCATGGTCCCAGGGTCCTGGGATCGAGCCCCACATCCTCTCTCTCTCTGCCTGCCTCTCTGCCTGCTTGTGATCTCTGTCTGTCAAATAAATAAATAAATAAAATCTTAAAAAAAAAACAACAGTAAATGTATACTTGCAAAGAATTAAAAAAATCAGAAATCTTGGCAGAGAAAAATAATGATAAAAAAAACTAAATGAAATTCTCAATGAAATAAAACTGAGTATCTGAAATTTAAAATTTCCCACATGGACTGAACTTTTCAAGGTAAATGACAGGAGAAAGAGTAAATTAACTTGACTACAGATCAACATAAATCATTCAATATAAAAAAAACAAAGAGGAAAAGATAGAAAAATGTAAATAGAACCTTAGGGCCTATTTGATAATTTCAAACAGTCCAACAAATGTGTAATAGAGCCCTCAAAGGTGAAGAAAGAGAGAATAGCACAAAAAAATACATGTTTCACAAAATAATACAAAAAATTTCCTAAATTTGAGAAAAGAAAAAATTTTAGATATAAACTCAATAGGCATTAAGAAAACAACTAAATAAATAAACCATACTGAGTCACATCGTGGTCAAACTACTGAATATGGAAGATAAAGAACAAAGTTTAAAAGTGGCAAGAAACACACACACACACACAAACATGTACATGCACACACATGTACACACACTCATTACATACAGGCAAAAATAGGCTTAATTAAGGGCCAAATTCTCATCAGAAACTTGGAGGCAAAGAGACTGAAACATATTTAAATTCTGAAAGAATGCAGAGTTGGATATTGCTTTTTGGCTCTGTAACATATTTAAAGTCCTAAAAGAATTAAGAAAAAATCAGTGTTGGAAGTTGTTGCACCTTGACTTCTAAAATAAAAGTGTTCTGCCTGCATTTCAGTTCTAAGTCTATGTATAAAAAAGCACGTATACAATACATTGGACCATTTTAATAAAAAACTGTATTATTAATGCATTAAGAAATTTAGTTACCATTCTTCATGCATACACTGCTAGATGACAGAGGTATAACAGTTGTAGGCAAGGCTGTACTATCTTAGAAATTTTCCATTATTTTCTGCTCACTCTTAATTTCTCCCAGCCTCAGAAAAGCCCAAAAGAGATATTTACATATTGGACTGAAGGAATGTAAGAAGTTACATAGCTACTTCCAGACTCACTGTCTTAAAAACTTGTATTTCTCTGTCTGGAATACCTTATTTTATCCTCGGACAAAGAAATTTCAGGCATTAGTGCTAGAGGGAAGAAGTTTGAGAAAAGAAAATAGCCTTTTCTTCAGCCACTGAAATTACTGCATGCAAGCCACTGCATTTTTCACAAATCTAAGAAAATATAATGTTGACAAACATCAAAAGAATGATGCAATATTGAAATACTAGTATTTTAATAAACATATCTAATTACTAGTATTCTCTATCATTAACTAATTCAGTGCATTAACGGCTTAGTGCGTTACATACATCCTCACATACACATATGTCCTGGAAATGTCAGCAGTTGAAAATCATGCTAATCAGGGGCTCCTGGGTGGCTCAGTGGGTTAAAGCCTTGCATTCTGCTCAGGTCATGATCCCAGGGTCCTAGGATCAAGCCCCCAATTGGGCTCTCTGCTCAGCAGGGAACCTGCTTTCCCCTCTCTCTCTGCCTGCCTCTCTGCCTACTTGTGATCTCTGTCTGTCAAATAAATGAATAAAATCTTAAAAAAAAAAAAAAAGAAAATCAGGCTAATCAAACAAATACATACTCAGGATGAAAAAATATGTCTGAATCTCAGGTGAGTGCTGCTAGTATTTTAAAAAATAGTTGCATAAAAGCCTTTAACTTGCAGGAGTTATAATACCAAATACTCATTTAAATGCTTAAGTTCTTTTTGATTTATCTGTTTCCAAATACCCAAAGGCCACAACTATGGGAAGCAGCCAAGGAGAGCAGAATGCCTCTGTCAAACAGAGAGAGTATTTTCCCTGGATATAAATTTGGAGACTAATAGATCAGTACAGAACATTTCCTTTGATTGTCCTTTTATTTTCTTTCTGCTAATTTGCAAAAGCTCTCTGTTTTATGGTTAGAATGCTTCCTAAGATATCCTCAGCTACAAGAAATATAAAAAACAAGGGATTCTGCTCTTTGTTCGTCAAAGATGTTTTGTTGTTAAACATAATGCAGCCTACATGTTACCATCAGTTTCTAGATTTTCATCAGAAGTTCTTGGGATTGCTGGGGGTATCATAATTCCAGACTTCAAGTTATATTACAAAGTAATATAGCCAAAGTAATAACCATGGGTATGGTACTCGCACAAAAATAGACATAGAGATCAATGGAACAGAATAGAAAGCCTAGGAATAAACCCATAATTTTATGGTCAATTAATCTTTGACAAAGGAGGCAAGAATATGCAGTGGGGAAAAAGTCTCTTCAACAAATGGTGTTGGGAAAATGGGATAACTATATGAAAAAGAATGAAACTGGACCACCTTCTTACACCATACACAAAAATAAACTCAAATGAATTAAGGACAGTCAATGTGAGACCTGAAACCATAAAAATCCTAGAAGAGAGCACAGGCAGTAATTTATATGATATCGGCCTAATAAGATCTTTCAAGGTGTGTCTCCTGAGGCAAGGGAAACAAAAGCAAAAAGAAACAATTGGGACTACATTAAAATAAAAAGCTTCTGCACAGCAAAGGAAATAATCAATACAACTAAGACCACTTATTGAATGGGAGAAGATTTCTGCAAATGACATACCTAATAAAGGGTTAGTATCCAAAATATATAAAGAATTTATATAACTGAATACCAAAATACCCCCAAGTAATCCAATTAAAAATGAGCAGAAGACATGAACAAACATTTCCCCAAAGAAGACATGCAGATGGCCAAAAGACATGTGAAAAGATACTCAACATCACTCATCATCAGGGAAATGCAAATCAAAACCATAATGAGATCGCCTCACATATGTCAAAATGGCCAAAAAAAATTCAAAAAACAACAAGTGTTCATGAGGATATGGAGAAAAAAGAACCCTCATGTATTGTTGGTGGGAATGCAGACTGATGTAGCCACTGCAGAAAACAATATGAATGTTCCTCAAAAAATTAAAAATAGAATTACTATCAAATTCAGGAATTCCACTACTGGGTATTTACCCTAAAATTCTGAAAACACTAATTCAAAGGGATACACGCATCCCTATGTTTACTGCAGCATTATTTGCGATAGCCCAAATGTCCATCAATAGATGAAAAAGAAGAGGTGGTACATATATAAAATGGAATATTATTGAGACATTAAAAAAAATGAAATCTTGCCATTTGCAACAACATGGATGGAGCTATGTGAAATAAGCCAGTCAGAGAAAGACAAATACCATACATTTCACTCATATGCAGGATTTAAGAAACAAAACAAATGAACAAAGAAAAAACAGAGACAAACCAAAAAACAGAGTCTGAACTATAGAGAACAAACTGATGGTTACCAGAGGGGAGGTGGTAGGGGCATGGGGGAAATAGACGAAAGGGAATGAGTATACTTACCTTGATGAGCATTGAGTAATATATAGAATTGTTGAATCATATTTTACATCTGAAATTAATATAACACTATATATTAAGTACACTAGAGTTAAAATTTAAAAGAAAAAAGCAATCCTTGGGTTGTAATTGTATTCTCACATTTTCTTTGAGTTGCAGATACGTATTTTGATGTCATTTAGAATGAGTAAGGAACTTCTTCCTTTGGTGAGAGGATTCCAAAAAGTCGTTTCCTTAAAAAAAAAAGATTACACTAAATACTGATATTAAGAATTACAGAGATGGAGGGAAACTGGAAGAAGGTGGTCGAAAGACACACAGTTATAAGGTGAATCAGCCAAGGGATGTGATGTACCACATTATGTCTACAGCTAGCACTGCCGTGTGATAGGAAAGTCATTAGGAGAGTAAATCTTATGAGTTCTCATCACAAGGAGAATTTTTTTCCTTTTCTCTTTCAGTCTTTCCCTTCTTTTTACTGTATCTATATGAAAAGATGGATGTTCGTTGAAACTACTATGGTAATCACTTTACAATATATGTAAATCAAACCACGCTGTATGCCTTAAACTTATATAATGATGTATGTCAATTACTTCTCTATAAAACTGAAACACATGAAAATAGAAGAAAAAGAAGAACTAAAGAGAAGTATACATTCATATAGGCCAAAGGCTCAGGCAAACATTTCAGGTCTTGACACTACTGTTTGACTTTGGGGACAGATCCACACTGTGTGCATTTCAAGCTCTCTACCTCAAACTCATCCCTTGCATGTGGCTATACATACATAATTCATGTCAATCCTCACCTAACAATAAGTAGCACATACAGTAGCATGAAAACTTCTACAAGAGTCCAATATTCAGGAATACTGGTTAGGAGGTAGGACCTAGAGAATTAGTAATCACATTTCAGATTACTAGCACCTAAAAGTCAATTCTGAAAAGAAACTTTTCTTCTTACAGTTTGTAACCTCTATACAATACAACCTCATTTATATCATTTGCTCTGTTGTTTTTCTGTGGTGTGCCCTTGAAACTTTGAACTTATCAAAAGTGTAGATACTGTATATTATTTATGATGACAACGTATGCTGGTGCTATACTTTAAGAATTATTTACAAAAGGGCTTTATATTTTATGAATAAAAACTTTTCAGATCTTCTGCCTATTTAAAAGCACTATGATATATACAAGACAGATACTATTCTCTTCATTTCACTGCTGAGAAAGCTGACTCGAAGAAAGGTTCACTGATTAGAGTTCCTCTAACCTAACAGGAAGTGGGACAAGAACTAAAACTCATCTCATTCTTCTGATTCAAATTCCAGGGTATATTAAGAAAAATTGGGCTCTTGGGGCACGTGGCTCAGTGGGTTAAGCCTCTGCCTTCGGCTCAGGTCATACTCCCAGGGTCCTGGGATCAAGCCCCACATCAGGCTCTCTGCTCAGCAGGGAGCCTGCTTCCCCCTCTCTCTCTTCCTCTCTGCCTTCCTGTGATCCCTCTCTGTGTCAAATAAATAAAATCCTTAAAAAAAAAAAAAAAGAAAGAAAAACTGGGCTCTAAAGTTGGATAGACTTTGCTGGAAACCTAAGTCTATCATGTACCATTTAAGAATAAATCTGCTATTTACTACTTGAGACAAAAGTTACGTGGTTTCTCTTTGAAACTCAGATTTATCATCTAAAACAGGAGGATTAAAAAAGATTTTCCTTGCAGAATTATTGACAGGAGCCAATAAGGATTCAATTCGCAAATCACCTGAAACAAAATATCTACTCAATGAGCAAAGCTCTCAATACCGTCCCCATGGTTGTCCTCAAGTCACCATCATCACCACCATGAGCATCATCGAAATACACTGACATAACAAATAACCATACCTTTCACTCTTTCCAGCTGGCATTATTCTCTCCCATTAAGCCATGACCGCCAAGGTAAAAACAGTCTTGAAGCCTTTTCTATACTCCCTAGAATTTAGCATAACATATAGCAGTATTTAATATTATATAAAGAAAGACTAAATCTAAAACATATGATTTGATAAAGCAGTGAGTATATTATCTAAGCTTTTCATTAACATATTTAATGTTAAACCATGATTATATTTTTGTTGTTAAAAGAACTTTATTACCTTTTTTGGAATTTTTATTTATTTATTTTTAAAGATTTTATTTATTTATTTGACAGAGAGAGGTCACAAGTAGGCAGAGAGGCAGGCAGAGAGAGAGGAAGGGAAGCAGGCTCCCTGCGGAGCAGAGAACCCAATGCAGGGCTGGATCCCAGGACCCTGGGATCATGACCTGAGCTGAAGGCAGAGGCTTTAACCCACTGAGCCACCCAGGAGCCCCACCTTCTTTGGAATTTTAAATTGATGGTCTTAGGGATAAATATTCTTGAATTTCAGTCTAGTGTCATAACTAACTTACTTCTGTGAAGTTAATATTTAAGGAAAAATCTCAAGACATTTTTCATTGCACTTAGGACAATGAAAATTTGTCCTCTTAATTAGAATTTGTTTTCCTTTAGTATTCCATCATAAATACAAGTACTCAAATGTAAAATTATTCAAATGTAAGTAGTCACTCTTACTATAAATTCTACACTAGAGTTATTTATATTGGCCTTTTCTGTCCCTTTTCAATAGATACTATACAGTTCAATCACGGCAAGTTTTTAAAAACTTCCAAACATTTATGTTATCTCTCCCAATGTAGTAAGCTTTTTTTAAAGTAAACTTTTCTCCTAAAAATTCAACACGTTCCAAAATCATTTTTATCACCTATAATGCTCCAAAATATACTAGATACTGAGATTAAAGAAATAAATAAAACCTCGCTCAGCCTTCCCATCCAGAAGCTGATTATACTAAGAAGAAAGGAAGTTAATATACAAATGCAAGTATGCCAAGGTTAAAGGAGAGAGACAGTACAGTTAGTTTATCCACAGTCTTCGGGGCAAAAAGGGAGTGTAGCCCAGGAGGAGAGATGTATATAAAGTCTCACCCAGAAGCAATGTTCTGACTTTAGTAAGCCTTAGAATAAATGAGTACATCATGCAGAGAAAGGGTAAAAAGACTTTATAGAAAAAGGAATTACCGGTACTTAGGCCCCAAAGCAAGAGAGAACCTGATGCCATCAAGCAGTATTTGAAAGTAACTGGAAAAGCCTTAAGGAGAGAAAGGGATCTGAAATGATTTGACAGTTTAAACTTTATCTTGAAGAGCCTGTGAAGATGTCACCAGTTAGAACCCAGACCTGACCTTCACTGCCCACCTGCTTGTACTCACTGATCTTTGTCCCCCATTCTTCCTTAAGTTCTTCTTTCTAGCTTATTCCTTAACTCAGGCAAATAGAAAGGGAAACCAGCCTTCAAGCAATAGTGACTGCCCTGATAGGACCTCCAGCCGGCAAAGGCCACCAAGAACAGTTTGAATGTAACCCCCAACCCACGCCTGTGCAGAAGGACCATGGAGTGACCTTTAGAATGACTGACAATTACCTTTACCTCATTATAATACTAAAATTCCCAGTGAGGAGTACAAGTTTCATCTAAATAACACAGAATGTATGTATAGCCGTATTTCCTTAAGAGGCACAAGGGACCTTATGCCTGCCTCTATCTACAAATGGTGACAAGGATCCTCTTTTTAAATATTCATCCTAACTTTAAACAAAAGGAACCTTTTGGTTTGGAAGCTACACCTACTTGCTGCAAATAAAGTTTACTTTGTGAAACAACTCTACCTGGTCTATCTGTGACTCACCAAGGAGCAAACTTACACTGGTTCCTTTAAAAGATGCTGAGGGAGTTTTTTTTTTTTTTTTTTTTTTTTTTAAGATTTTATTTATTTATTTGAGAGAGAGACAGTGAGAGAGAGCATGAGCGAGGAGAAGGTCAGAGGGAGAAGCAGACTCCCCATGGAGCTGGGAGCCTGATGCGGGACTCGATCCCAGGACTCCGGGATCATGACCTGAGCCGAAGGCAGTCGTCCAACCAACTGAGCCACCCAGGCGTGCCACTGAGGGAGTTTTATTTTATTTTTTATTTTAAAAAAATATTTGTATTTTTTTGTCAGAGAGAGAGTGAGAGAGAGAGTGCAAGAGGGAGAGTGGCAGGCAGAGAGAGAAGCAGACTCCCTGCTGAGCAAGGAGCCCAATGTGGGACTTGATCCCACATGACCTGAGCAGAAGGCAGACACTTAACCAACTGAGCCACCCAGGCATCCCAACATTGAGGGAGTTTTAAACAAACACAATTGTCATAATCACATTCATATCAGAGAAAAGTGATTCTGAAAACAGTATTGAGAATGGATAAGAGGAGAGCATCACTACAAAAAGAGAAAACAGGAAGAAAACCAGTCAGAGCACAGAGTAAGAGTGAGACTGGTTATAGGATATAATTCAAATGTATATTTCCATAACTCCTTGAGCATTGTACTAAATGTCTGATATCTGCATCTCCAGAAAAGGAAAAAAAAAAGCCTTTTTTTTTTTTAACATTTGTTGATTTCCTTTCTATAAATATTCCCACCATGGCCAATTTGAAGCTACCAACATGTATCTGAATGCCGAGTTGGGAGATACGCGCAGAAGCAAAGGGACACATAGACACACACACACACACACACACACACACACACTTTTCATTTTATTAATGGTGCCATTTGTAGCACAAATGTTTTTAATTTAGATAAAGTCCAATTAATTGAATCTTTTTGTTGCTTGTGGTTTTGGTGTCATATATAAGAAATAATAGGATTATTACCTATTCCAATGTCATAAAGATTTATACTTGTATTTTCTTCTAAAATTTTTATCACTTTACGGCTTACATTCAGGTCTTTTGATCCATTTTGGATTAATTTTTTTTTTTTTTTAATGGTGGGAAGTAAGGGTCCAAATTCATTCCTTTGCATATGGAATGAATTGGCTATCCAATTTTCCTAGCAGGTTCATACCAGAGTTTTGGTTTGGTTTCTGTTTTATATATTTTTAAAAATATTTTATTTATTTATTTGACAGAGAGAGATCACAAGTAGGCAGAGGCAGGTGGAGAGAGAGGAGGAAGCAGGCTCCCTGCTGAGCAGAGAGCCCGATGCCTCGATCCCAGGACACTGGGATCATGACTTGAGCTGAAGGCAGAGGCTCAACCTACTAAGCAACCCAGGTGCCCCAGTTTGTTTTATAAAGAGGAGAGAACTGCATCATCATATTTTTATGCTGAGGAGAAATATACTATGGAGAGTGAGAAGTTAAGAATGCATCCTGATTAATGAAAAGTTTTAGAACTGAGAATGCAAGTGATGGAATGAGCCACAAAAATGGAAGAAAACAAGAAACAGGGAGAGTACAATTAATTTTTTACTAGGTGACCATTTTAAAGTTAGGCAAATTTCCACTTGATGGCCTCCTATTGACACCAGGAACTATATTATCTCATACTAAGCCAAAGTTTTACTTTCTTTTTAAGACTATTTATTTGTTTGACAGAGAGAGAGAGCACAAGCAGGGAGAGTGGCATGCAGAGGGAGAAGCAGGCTCCCCACTGAGCAGGAAGCCTGATTCGGGGCTCAATCCCAGGACCCTGGAACCATGACCTGAGCTGAAGGCAGATGCTTAACAGGCTGAGCCACCCAGGCCACCCAAGCCAAAGTTTTAAACATTAAAGTTTTTAAATGTCACTGAGAAGATCATTAGGGAGCTTTCTTGGAATTCACAGAAATTATGAGGCAGATTTCAGGTCACATGAAGTTGTAAGGTAGGTATGTATAAGGCATCAATAGGCACAGTTATGTTGGTTTGTATCTGCACTCAGCAGTGTAAGGACAGATGTAAGAACATGGGTTTTGTTTGTTTAGTTTAGTTTTTTTTTTTATTCTCAGTGTCTTTTTACTTTTCCAGTTTATTGAGATATAATTGGCACATAACATTTAAGTGTAAGGTATACAATGCTTTGATTTGACACACTTATGTATACTGCAAAATGTCTACCACAGTAGCTTTAGCTAACACCTCTGTCATGTCACATAATTACCATTTCTTTTTTGTGGTGAGAATATTTAAGATCTACTCTCTCAGGAACTTTCAAGTATATAATACAGTATCATTAATACAGTATCATTAACTATAATCACCATGCTATGCACTAGATCCCAAGAAGTTATTCATCCTATAACTGGAAGTTTGTACCCTGTGGCCAACCTCGCCCCACTTCCCCCACACCCCCCCACACCTCCCACCTCTGGCAACCACCATTCCACTATCTCTTCCAATTAGTTCAGCTTTGTAGAATTCCACATATGAGTGAGATCATACAGGGATTGTCTTTCTCTGTCAGATATTTCATTGTCTTACACAGGTTCCCTGGAATGTTTTAAGCTCTTTATCTCCTGCTTTTAAGATTCTTTGTATCTGAGTTTTGACAATTTTGTTATAATGTGTCATGGAGAGGATCTCTTTAAGTTGACTTTGTTTGGTGACCTAAACTTCATGAATTTGGATATCCAAATCACTCCCACAAATGTGAGAAGTTCTTGGCCATGTCTTTCAATATGCTTTCTCATCCCTCGCCTCCCTCCCCACCCTGTTTCCTTTCTGGAAGTTAACTGATTCACAGATTAATTTTTTTGATGGCATCCCCCAAATTACATAGGCTTTAATTCATTCTTTTCCTTTTGTTTCGTTTTGTTTTCCTCTAACTGGATAATTTCAAATTTCCTATTTTTAATCTCACTGAAACTATTCTGCTTGATCCAGTCTGCTGTTGATGTTATCTGCTGCATTTTTTCATTTCATTCATTGCATTCCCTAGCTCTAGAATTTGTCTGGTTCTCTATTACTATTTCTCTTTGTTAAATTTCTCATTTGGGTTGTGTATTATTTTCCTAATTTCATTTAATTTTCTTTCTTTGTTTTCTTGTGGCTCATTGAGTTTCCTTAAAACGGTTCTTTTGAATCCTTTATCTGATAAATCAGAGATTTCTATGTATTTGGATTTGGTTAGCAGGAGATAATTGTGATCTTCTGGCATCATCTTGTGTCCTTGATTTTTCATGTTCCTTAAAATTTTTTGTTGCTATCTTCATATTCGAAGTTGTAACCATCTCCTCAGTTCTAATAACTGGCCACTCCAATGCACCCAAATTCACATTTTTTTGCTCTTACAGAGCAGAGTACTGGAACTTCTTGGGAAATCTGAACTATCACAAAGGCTCTCTCATTTTCTAAGTCATTGTTTCCAGGGCCAAGAGGGATCTGGGCCAAGAGAGATCTTGGCCAAGAGGGGCTGAAGCCAGTACATTGGCCACTGCAAAGTCCACAGCCAGAACTGATGTTTAACTTCCTATTACCCAGGGCACAGATCAGCAAGATTTCTCCTGGGTCCTTTGGAGTATGATGCTGGATCATCAGTCCCTTCAAAGATATTCTTAACCATGGATGGATGCCAAATTTCTGTTGTTGAGGATGGAAACAAAAACAAACAAGGGACGTCTTATACCACTATGACGTTGGTATCACTACACACTAATTGTACTGATTAACTAAAATAGTTACAGGGGCCTCCTTAGGTTATACAGAATGACTCAGCAATGCTGTATCAAGCAGCCCTTGAGAGCAGTGGCTTTCAAAGTCTTGTCCCTGGGTAGCATCAACAAGTAGTGGAACTTGACAGAAATGGAAACTTTCAGGCCCCAGCCCAGATCTCTCAATCAGAAACTCTGGGAGTGGGGCCCAACACTCTATTCCACAAGCCCTCCATGTGAGTCCAGAATATGGATAGTTGGATTGAAACAAAGTTGGGTTTTCCAAGCACTAATATTGAAAGAGGACAAGGAGGTTGAGAGAACAGGCAATCAGACAACTGAGATGGTAAATCCCAAGTCTCTAAGCTGGAAAATGAAGAACAAAAAGATTATAATAGTTGGAGAAACTAAAGGAAAACAGAAGTCAATGTGAAATATAAACACAGGTCTACTGGTAGCAAAGGAATGAGACACCACCATTCTCCATTTCTGAGAGTCCAAGCCCACCTTTCTCCAGTTCTTACAGAGTCTCAGCACCAAGGCTTTAGCCAGAAAGGATTGTCAAGCTTATTTTGTAAACAAGATCAAAATCCTATTAATGGGAGTGATAGCAAATCTGCCACCCATGATTACATTCAGCCCATCCTTCACTTTGCTTTCGCAAGATATACAGTGAGATGAACACAACAGTTCAGCCCCAGTAGATTTACTAGGGGGCACCTATAATTTCATTTTTATCTAAATGCTAACCTCTGGTTACAATTAACCAACAGCTATTTGCTAAGTAAATATTTAGTAAGAATATTTATAATAGTCATATTGACGAACGAGGCTTCCTGTGATGTTAAATCACATGAGGCACTGGTCCACATCAAATGATGATTAAACACTAGGTAAAAAATGACTTTATTATTGCTTTGTTTTCCTCAGTTCTACTCAAAAAAGCATGAATTTCAATATCATTATTTCATATAATTTGTTTTATCAGAAGATAGTCACCAAGGAGACTGAAGGATCATTTGATTTCAAACCAACTTAAAGTAGAAACCATTGTTTAATCCAGGGACCCCAGTGAGTCTGTTTTCAAGCTGAAGGATAAAGTAAACAATAAAATCCCTGTAGCCTAATTTCACCTGATAGAGCATAGTTTAAAATAAGTTTGTAACAATAATGACAACTTCCACGAAAGAACATAAGAGTTGTCTACTATCACTGCTAAATTTATTTTTACATTATTTTTCACTATCATGAGAGATGCCAGACAGATGTTAGTGGCAGAAAATTTACTTTTTGTCCTTTTTAAATGTTCTAACATCACATTTCACAGCCCACAGTGAAATGAGAAATTAGGTCATCTAGTGATTCTGAAAAGATCTAATCAAACTGAAAGAAATGTTATCTGGAATCCAGTAAGTTAAAATAAACCATTTATCTAAACTATGTCTAGTTGTTAAAAACACAAATCAAAATGTCAAAAGATACCCACAAGACATTTTTAAGTGAGCTAATGGCTGAAAACTGAGGGTTTTGCACTTCATTTATATGAGCTATTCCTGGAAGGGAGTAGATCTCATCAGGAAACAAGTAGTAATGATTAGGGAAGATTTCAAGTTAGGCTACTGATTTGACTTATTTTGATATAACCTGGTGCAAAGCCACTCTTGGAAGTCAGCAAGACAGAAACACTATGCCATATATCATAGATACTTATTTTACACAAGAACACATTTGTCACATTTCAGGAAATGGAGCCTTAAACTATTATTGATTTTGTCACTATTCATAATCTTAAATCTTTGCTGTATTTTTGTTAATCATACTTGAACTCAGTGAGGTAAAAACTAATTCTTCCCCCCTCATTGCTTTCAAACAAAATCTGACTCTTATCTCCCATTCTTAAAAATATTGCCAGAAAAATTATCTAAAACTTGAAAATCAGGCAAAAAGTTTATCCCTTCAATGTTGTACAGAGACAAAATTCACTCGGGTATTATCGAAGAGTATGATCTTCGTTCATTTCACTGTTTATACCTGATTTAAGTACCAAGAAACAATAAAGTTACTTGTAAATGTGTAGTTTTTTGTATACGCAATGTAAATAATTCCTCTCTAATAAAACATACAACCTTAATTGCTTTGTTTTAACCAGAGCTCCTCATGGCTCTGTTAGACATTTATCAGCTTTGTATCTAACCCAGCAATTTTATCCTGTCCTAAATACACTAGCTTCTAAAATGTTCTTTGAATCAGTTAAAACACCTTACTGGTTCCTTCATTAATAAGTTAGATAAAAGCTTTCATATTCTAAATTTGTACAGAGTTATGACTTTACCTTTTTGAAAGTTATACTCTAACAGCAGCTTGGGTGAAATTCATAGCTCTATGGTCACTATCAGACAGATTAAAACTATAATCTCTCATTTAACTTACATTTCCTCACTTCCCTCACATCACTACTCAGGCCATAGTCTAAGATAAGTGGGCAGAGGGGTTGGTCTGCATTTTATTCTTCGTGCTTTTCCCTGAATGTGTTGTTTTGTCCCCAACAGTGTTAGAAATTGAGAGAAACAAAGGAAAATGGTAGCTCTCTGTCCCTATTTAACTGTCTCTACTATAGTTTTTGGGGTGGTACGTTGTGTGGCAGGCCCACAAATACTAGTGCTCCCAATGGCATCACGTTTGAGTTCTGTGAGAAGTATCATGGGAAGGGCCTCACACAGCTCAGGACCCTCACATGGGAGATACACTCTGGCTTGATATCTTATTTCATTCCTGAACACTATACCTCAATTATACATCCTGCTTTACCATTATGCAAAAAACCCTTGAGCAGAGTACCAAAATTATGACTCATACCCCTTGAACCACAGGAGACTCATGCATCTGTGTCCCCCCACTTAATCTATTTTCCATTGCCCAGATCGACTTGACAGATAAGTCACTCTGCAACTAGGGTGGAAGTGCCAGTCTCCCCTTTCACAGACTCCTCAATCTTGATTCATTTAGAGCCCTCTTCTTTTGATTTGTGTGGTAGGCAGTATCATACCTCTTCCAGAGATGTGCTCAACCCAATCCCAAGAACTTGGGACTATATAACGTTACATGGCAAAGAAGAATGAAGGTTGCAGATGCAATTAAGGTTGCTAATCAGCTGACCTTCAAATTGGGAGATTATCCTGGATTATCTACAATCCCAAGGATCTATGAAAGGAGGCAGAAGAGTCAGAGTCAGAGTATAATGATGTGAGACAGTCTCAACCTATGTTATTGGCTTTGAAGATGAGGAAGGGGACAATGAACCATGGAATGTGGGCAGCCTGTAGCAGCTGGAATATAGGCAAGGAAATGGATTCTCTCCTAGAGCCTCCACAAAGGAATGCAGTCCTGCTGACACCTTAATCTTAGCCAATGACTTCTGATCTACAGAACTATAAGATAATAAATCTGTGTTGTTTTAAGCCACTAAGTTTGTGATAATATGTTATGGCAGTGGTAGGAAAGGAATACAACTTAAATAGGCTTGAAGAGCCCACTGTCCATTTTCCCTTCCTGTCCTCACAGTCTGATATCCTTTTGAATATCAGATTCCTAGCCTTCTGCTTACACAGATATAGTAAGAGAGAGAGGAACTGAGGCATGTAGGATTCCCCCACCCTAGAAAGTGTGAGAGAGATGTGTCAAGCTCCATAGTCTCTTTTGGATGTGGTACCTATTTTGTTTCAGCTCTGGGAATCCAATCGCAATCTTAAAATGATAGGAAAGGATCTATCTAGCTAGACTCAACCTGGGAGAAAGAGGAATGAGGTCTAAAAACCTGTGCTAGCATGCCTTTTAGGTGTCAACATTTCATCATGGGTACTTGTTTAAAATATTGATTAGTGAACCTTATTCCAAACCTATCCAATCAGTATCACTGGGCATGAAAGCCCAAAAAACATGTTCTATACCTTCCAACACTCAAATTATCATACAGGATTACATGTTTTCAATCTCACTTCTCACTTTTACAGAAATCTAGAAGCCTATAAGAAGAGCTGTTATAGCTAGAAGGTATCTGCAGCCATATTTGACAGATCAAGAAGCTGAGAACTAGACAGGATAAGTGATCTGACTAAAGACACAACACCTGACTGACAAAGTAGGGAGAGGCTAGACAGCAGATCCTTTGCCTTCTGCTCCCACACCGTTTACTCTAATTTGAGGTCACCTTTCTTGAAATCAAAAGGGAATACTGCCTTTTAGAAGCAAATGCATTTATTATAGCCTTGTTTCATTTCCACAGTAGCTCCTTTTTAATTACTGGTGTTTCAATGAACGTGTCATTATAATCCCATACCAACCGTGAGATTTCTAAGTATTTATTCCTCAACATTTCCTAACCAAACAATTCCATGGGCTCTCTTCTCTTTTTAGGTCTGATGTTTTATTGTTGGGTTAATGTGGAGCATACTGAGCTGTCCTCCACATAGGATAGTGGTAATATTCAACTAATCTTGGATTTCTGTTTCTGCCATGGAGAACGCTTTACATGTCAATAGTCACCACTGAATTTACTGTTAAAAGAAGTTAAAAGGTTTGCTTTGATCCTGGAAGCCTGTCATTAAAACTCCTGCCAATTGGCAAAAACTTGAAAGGTTTGCTTCTCAGCACTGAGCACTAGGAAAGTTTAGTCAATTAGACTTGGCTTGACTTTTTTTTCCTCAGGATGAGTTTTCTACTTTGAAAGACTCCCCAGAAGAATGAATTAATAAGATGTCAAGGAAAGGAAAATTCAGATCTGAAGTGAATATGGACAAAGGTATCATTCATTATATATAAAAGGGGCAGAAAGCCTGCCTTAGCTTTGCAGTGCGGCACTCAGACACCAAGCCTGACTTTTCCAAGAAGAGCAATGTCGTTAGCATTTAAAAACAGACCTAACTGCTAAAACATCTCAACCCACTTCCTTTCTCTTTACCCTTTCTTCTTGCATGTGGTGCGTAAACCAAATACAAGTCATATTTCCATTAGCTTTAATATTCATTGAGAAGAACACCATCCCACCAAGCCTCCCTGTGGTACTCCCCTCAGAAATCAAACACCCATTCCAGTTGCTAGTGGTTCTCATGGCACTGTGTTAGCCCCAAGCAGGGCTAAGATTTGCAGGAAACATCCAGCCTTGGTTAAGGGTTCTTTATGTTTTCACAGTCCCTCTTCCCTGGTAGTCTGGATAAATCTTTTTTACGATTTTCTGTTGTAGAAACGGGAAGACTTTCTCAGCCATACTATACAGGATGAACAAAAAAGTCGGTGAACAGGAAAATGGAATCATTAATTGTATATATCATAATATATTTTTATATGTTTATATATAATATGTTACAATCTAAGCTGCATATGTTATAATATGATTGGGTCTGAACATGGTGCCATGGTTTTTCCAGTTTGCTCTAATATGGTTATTTTGGTAAACTCTGATAGAGCTAAAGATGCATGTTCCAAAAACAGTGCCTTCTCCCCAATATATGCCTTATATACACATTAGTTCAATCACTTTTTTAAAAAAGATTTTATTTATTCATTTGACACACAGAAAGAGATCACAAGTAGGCAGAGAGGCAGGCAGACAGAGAGGGAGAAGCAGGCTCCCTGCTGAGCAGAGATCCCCATGCAGGACTCAATCCCAGGACCCTGAGATCATGACCTGAGCCGAAGGCAGAGGCTTAACCCACTAAGCCACCCAGGCACCCTCAATCACTTTTTTTTTTTTTACCATTTTTTTTTTTTTACCATTACATCAAACCAGTCACCAAATTCTCTTGTTTCCACCTTTCAAGATGTCTCAACTTTGCCTTCTTGCTCTTTAGCTTTGTTACACAACTACACACTAACAAATATCTGATTGCAGCAGATACCTCCTAATTTGTCCCCATTATTTTGAATCTCTGTCTTCACCACTATACCATTGCAGATGAATACATTTAAGATACTAGATAAAAACAAGTATCCCTTCTCTGTCAATGTCACAAGAGAATGCACTAAGATTTGACACCATCTGACCCCACTGTAGCTAAATTTTTTTTCTAGTTCATTTTACTGGTGCTTAGATCTTTCATGCATGCTTCCCATTGAGCCTAGATTCAAGTTCTTTGCTGAAAACTTTAGACATTCTTATCTACTAAACAAGTCATCATTAGCTTTAAAGTTCAAGAGATTCTATGAAACTTTCTTTACAACACTTCTCATCTACTTCTCTCTTTTCTGAAATCCAATTTCAGTTACAGTAAATATGTTCCATTAAGATTTATTTATTTGAGAGAGAGAAAGCGAATGAGCATTGGTATGGGGAGGAGCAGAGGGAGAGTCTTGAGCAGACTGGGCTGAGCAATCTCATGACCCTGAGATCACTACCTGAGCTGAAACCAAGAGCAGAGGCTTAACCAACTGCACCACCTAGGCACCCTGAACATTGTATTTTCTTATATTTGTCTCATTTATATTTGTTCGGCCCTAATTTCTAAGACTTTTGAGATTTTAAGTAGAAGAACTTTACTTGGGAACTTCAAATTTTATTGGATTTATCCTTCCATTTTAAACAACTAAAAACAACAGTAAAAATACCAGAAATAACAGTTCTCAGGCACTGGACTATAAACAGCACAGCACTATGATTCCTGAGAAAAGGAAAACATATGAGGTGTGCCCTAAGATTGCTCCAATTTACTGCCTAGAGGAATTCTGTAGACTATAGCATAGGGAGGGGGAAGCCAAACACAACCTGGCAGTTTCCCTGAGTTCAGGGAACAGACTAGAGAATTTGTGGAGGCAAAGGCGGATAGGATCAATAGGATAAAGTATCAAACAGAAATGAGCTAACCAGAAAAGCTTTGGAGACCTTCAGAGCCCTTTTCAAGCCCTCAGTGGACTACTGATCAGCTCATGTTTGTGAAAAAAATGACTAAAGCCAGAGAAAGGACTACCACATACGTATAGGCAGAACACAACCCAGAAAAGTAATTAAAAATGCATCAGACCTAAATGTGACAGCTCACACTGTAAAACTTAGTAGAAGACATAAGAGATCTTGGGAAAGACAAAGATTTCTTAAATAAAACACAGAAACTATAAACTATATGGGGAAAAGATCAACAAATCACACTTCATCAAATTTATGAAACTTGGGGCACCTGGGTGGCTCAGTGGGTTAAGCCGCTGCCTTCGGCTCAGGTCATGATCCCAGGTCCTGGGTTCGAGCCCCACATCGGGCTTTCTGCTCAGCAGGGAGCCTGCTTCCTCCTCTCTCTCTGCCTGCCTCTCTGCTTACTTGTGATTTCTCTCTGTCAAATAAATAAATAAAATCTTTAAAAAAAAAAATTTATGAAACTTTACACTTCATGAAGCACTGTTACAAAACAAAAAGGAAAGCTACATGCCGGGAGAATACAATTGGAAAACATATATTTCATGAAAGATTTGTATCAAAAATATATAAAGAAGTCTCACAAATTCCTAAATGTTTATAGTAGCTAGATATAGAAATGTCAAAAACTTGAAATAGGGGCACCTGGGTGGCTCAGTGGATTAAGGCCTCTGCCTTCAGCTCAGGTCATGATCCCAGTGTCCTGGGATCGAGCCCCACATCTCTTCTTCCTCTCTCTCTCTGCCTGCCTCTCTGCCTACTTGTGATCTCTCTCTGTCGAGTAAATAAATAAAATCTTTAAAAAAAAAAAAACTTGAGGGACACTTGGGTGGCTCAGTTGGTTAAGCAGCTGCCTTCGGCTCAGGTCATGATCCCAGCGTCCTGGGATCGAGTCCCACATCGGGCTCCTTGCTCGTCGGGGAGCCTGCTTCTCCCTCTGCCTCTGCCTGCCATTCTGTCTGCCTGTGCTCGCTCTCTCTCCCTCTCTCTCTCTGACAAATAAATAAATAAAATCTTTAAAAAAAAAAAAAGAAAATGTTAGTGTTTAAAAAAAAAAAAAAAAACTTGAAATAACCCAAGTGTTCATCAACTGGAGATTAGTTAAAGAAATTCTGATACATCTTTACAATGGAATAATCCTAAGAAATTAACAAAAAAAAAAGAACTGATAGATGCAACAACATGCCAAGCCAACCCCAAAGGCTACCTACTCCTTTCTGGTATTCCTCTCTTTATATGTTCTCCCCTTCTCACATATTTTGCCATTTTTGATGTTGTTCCATAGGTCTCTGAGGCTCTATCACTTTTCTTCAATTTTTCTCCCTCTTCTTCACAGTATATAATTTCTATGGATAAACCCTCAAGTTCACTGATTCAGTCTACCATTTCATATCTGCTATTGAGTCCATATCATGATCTTTTTTATTTGGGGATTGTACTTTAAAACTCTAGGATCCTCCTCCCATTTTTAGTTTTCTATTCCTTTAATGAAATTCATTCTTTGTTGAGTAATTCTTAATTATGTCCTCTTTAAATTCTACAAACAAGGCTTTCTCTAATTCTTTGGACATACTTAAAATAGCTTCTTTGAAATTTTTCTATAATAAATCCAACATCTCAGCACACTCAATGTCAGTTTCTATTGTCTCATTACTTTCCTGATTATGTCACACTTTCCTGTTTCCTTACATGTTTTATATTTTGTTTTTGCTCTTGCTGTTGTTAAAACTGAATATTTAGACAATATATTGTAGCTGCTCTGGATTTTTATCTTTCCCCTGAGGGTTTTTATGGCTGTTTTTTTTTTTTTTTTAATTTATTTAACATGCCTGGACATAATCTAGAGAATCTGTCACACTCTTGTCATGTGTTTGCTGAGGACTCTCATCATTTTTAAAAAAAAAAAAATTTGTTTTTATTTTTTTAGCCTAACTTCCTAAAGGTCAACCATGTGTTCTTTTAACATAGTGGTCAGTTAATAATTGCTATGAGGTTGTGCTCAAAAACTCTGATCAAGCCAATGCTTGGCTGGTTAAATTATGTGTGGGGTGGAAAATATATTCAAAGTTCAGGCACTTTTCAAGTTTGACCTGGCTATTCCTTTCTGCTGGCTTACTGGGATCTCCCCTATGTGCACATACAGGTTTCCACTCCAGATCCAGTCCAAATTCCAGAATTTGGATGCTCAGATTTCTGCTGTGTGTGCCGCATCCAAAGTAGTGAGGGATATGTGAAAAACCTGTGTGGTCCCTCCCTGCCTCTTGCATTTTCAGAATCTCTTCTATTCAATTTCTGGCAAGTCTGCCAAACTTAGGGTTACCACAAAGGACTGTAATCTAAGGCCAACAAAGTGGCCATTTTTTCTACTCCTTCTCCACAAAGTGTGCTACTTTTGCTGACCTTGTCACTCAGTGTGTGTTTTTTGCACTCAGTTCCAAATCAAGTCAGCCCCCTCCAAGCAGCAAAGGTTCTGGTTTTCAGGTCTAGCCCTACCTGGTAGAAATACCATGTTGTGAAGCTGGGTGGTGGAATGGAAGAAGGAAGCATTTATCCTTAAGCTCTTGCTTTTCACTGGTCCAGGGTGATTCTACCAGTGTTGATACATATTTTCCCATACTTCCTGGGTGCACATGTATGCATGCTAGTGTGCTTCATGAGCAAGAAAGGAGAAACATGTCTCACAAATCTAAGAAAGGTATAGAGGCACCTGTAGGAAGTCAGCTAAAACCTGTACAAACTGGTCACCAGAGCAATGGTAAGAGGAACAGGCAGAACTTGAAAGATTTGAAATGTTGAACAAGAGGATTCTGAAACAAAGATATGAAAACTTAAATAGAGTAATATACCTTGTTCTTGGGTAGGAATACTAAATATCATAATGATTTTGGGTTTTTTTTTTTTCTCCCAAATGCATTCTTTGACAAGCTGATTTTTTAAAAATTTTACAAAAAAAAAAAAAAAAAGAATCACCAAAGAATTCTGATTCTGAATTCTCTGAAGAATTCTGAATTCTCCTGAAGAAAAACAATAAATTGGGGATACTATTCTACAGGCATAACAAAAAATAAAAAGCCACTAGGGAACTGGCAGAGAGATAAATTAAGTAACAAAACAAAATTAAGAGCTCAAAAGCAGATCCATCCACATAGAAGTTATATTTCAAATGAATTAGGACTCAAATAGTAAAGAAAAAATTAAAAATCAGTTATAAGTCATTAAAGGAAATATGTGGTTGGTAACGACATAAGGACAGATTGATTAAACTGTATTAAAAAATAACACTAATAATATAAACCATGAAAAAAAATATATATATACATTCATTACATTAAAATAAGGAATCCTGCTCAATAAAAGACACTATAATGGAGGTGAAAATCCATGCAACAAACTGGAAGAACCTTTAAACAAAATAACATAAATCGCCAAAATACTAATACGCTGAATTCTAAAGTGATTCCACAAATCAATAAGAAAAAGACAAACAACCCAATAGGAAAAATCATCAAAAGAGATGAAGGAAGCAGAAGCGATCCATTATATTGATTTAATCCACTAATAGATTTGGATTCAGAGTTTGGAAAATACGACTCTAGACAAGATGACTCAGAGATCTGAAGAATTAGTGTCAACCAAAATATACTGTCTCTACTCTGTATCGTTAAAGGAATGCCAGAATACGTACAGCATTCCCAAAACAATCCTTTTTGTAAGTTTCAAAAGTCACAACATTGATAAATGGGTATTTAAAAATTCAAACAAACTATGTAATAAAATATCCAACCCTTGCTTCATTCCTCCCTGCCTGTACCGCTTCTCCAGAAGTAGCTTTTGTATATATCTTAGACTGTGCGTGTGTCTATTTCTTAAATCTTTTCCTACACTCTTACAAACAATGTATGTATAATATTAATAAAATTATTGTGTCATAATTATCTGTTACTTTCCTTTTTCACTTAATTAAATATTACAAATATCTTCCAACATCAGCATGTCTACTGATTTCATTAACTCTACAGTGCTTGACAGTCTTGAATTTTATACCTTTGAGGAAAGTGTCAGCACAAGATTGACTCAGCTGCTTCACATTTTAAAGAGAGTGATTATTTTATTGCAGCTACACTTCAAAGCTTTAGGCAGACCTATCTAATATGTTCATCAGGAATATTTGATGTACACGTTCCATTCAATTCGGCAATAATCTAGAACGCAGGTTCTCCAAAGCTGGGAAATTTTCAAATGGTATTTTGAGACAAAGAGGGCATTTTCTAGGTGAATTTAATTTTATATTTTAATACCTATTCAAATGAAATTCAAAGACACATATTTCCTCAAAGAGATGATAAAAAATATATTGCCTAGAGTTAAGATTATGTGAATCAGGAGCTAAGCCATATGTGAAAACACATTACAGAGGCAACTTGACAAATACTGGAATTACAACTACGCTGAACTACCAGCTTAAAATACACACTTACTCAATTTTGCCTTCGGATGAATAAAGAATCATCTTTTTACACATACATGTGAAAACAAACTGAAGCAAATTGTGCCTATTTCCATAACTTACTTCTCTTCAGAAGAAAACCAACTCCTTCACGATCATCCAGAAAGAGTATAGCAGTTGTTGTTGGGCTTTTCGGAGTAAATGTCTGGCCTAGCTCTTCTCATTGATATGAATATTCACTTTTTGCAACTTCCTGCAAATTGGCAGTCTAACTGATTTATTTATGCTGACTTTAACACTGCCCCTTGACTCTTCCTGCTGTGTCAAACTCACATTTTGAGACATAATGAACGTTCAGACCTGGATGGGGTAAAGAATTAGAAATGCTTCAACTGCCTGTCCCCTTCCCTTCTCTTGACAGATGTGGATCATGGCAGCTGGGTATGGTCTTCAAATCCTTCTCAACACAGCACTTCAAGGGGCCCATACCGATCCATCAGAGTTGACATACAAGATGAAGATCTGTGGGGCTCCTGGATGGCTCAGTGAGTTGGGTCTCTGCCTTCAGCTCAGGTCATGATCTCGGGGTCCTGAGATCGGGCCCTGCATTGGGCTCTCTGCTTGGTGAGGAGCCTGGCTACCTTCCCATGCCAACTTGTGATATCTCTCTCTGTCAAATAAATAAATAAAATCTTAAAAAAAGAAAAAAGATGAAGATCTGCTGTCAAGTGACATTCTGACTTTAGGCAAGTATCTCTTTTGTGTCTCATTTTTTTGGAGAACAATGTGATTATATTTCTCTCCCAGGACTGCTGTGAAGAAATGAAATAAATTGCAAGGAATAGCCCAAGCTGTTACACAACAAATGATCAACAGTTAATGAGTGAATCTATAGAAACACAGATAAATGGTACTTGAGTTTAAAAAAAATTTTTAACTTTAACTTAAAACTTGAGGATATGGTAGCTCTAGGATCTCTCTCTCACTTTTTAAACTTTTAATTATGGTAAAATACATGTAACATAGAATTCACCACCTTCACCCTTTTTAAGTACACAGCTCAGTAGAGTTAAGGATATTCACATTGTTGTGTAGCCAATCTCTGGGACTTTTTCATCTTGCAAAACTGCAACTCTATATTTTTTAAACAATAAAACCCCATGAGCCCATCCTCCCAGCTCCTCACAACCACGATTCTACTTTATGTTTCTATGAATTTAACTTACTAACCTCATTTAATTAGAATCATACAGCCTTTGGGTTTTTTGAACCTAGCTTATTTTACTTAACGTAACATCTTCATGGTCATTCATGTTGTAGCATGTGGCAGAATTTCCTTCCTTTTTAAGGCTGAATAATATTCTATTGTATGTATACAAATATTTTGTTTTTTCATTTATCCATTGATAAACATTTGGCTTGCTTACACCTCTGGGCTCGCGAATAATGCTGCTATGAACATGCACATACAAATACCTTTTTGAGATTCTGATTTAAGTTCTTTTGGATATACACCTGAAAGTGGAATTACTAAATCATATGTTAACCTGATTTTTACTTCTGAAGAACTGCCATCCCATTTCCTGGATCATTCAGTAAGAGTATGTTTAATTTTGTAGGAAACTGCCAAAGTGTCTTCTAAACGGTACCATTTTACATTCCCACCAGCCATGAATGAGAGTTCCTATTGCTCCACATCCCTGCCAACATTTGGTGTTGACAGTATTCTGGATTTGGCCATTGTAATAGATGTGTAGTTGTATCTCACTGTTTCAACTTCTGTTTCCAGATGACCTAGGATGCAGAGCATCTTTCCATGTACTTATTTGCTGTCTGCATATCTTCTTTGGTGAGAAGTCCATTAAGGTCTATGGGCCATTTTTTAATCAGGTTGTTTCTTTTCTTAATGTTGAAATTATGAGTTCTTTGTATAATTTAGACAACAATCCTCTCTCAGATATGTCTTTTACAAATATTTTCTCCCAGTCTGTGGTTTATCTTCTCATTCTTTTGACATTGTCTCTTCTAGGACATTTTTAAACTTGAATGAAGTCCAGCTTATCCATTATTATTTTCATGGATCCAATCTTTGGTGTTGTACCTAAAAACCCACCCCCATACCCAAGGTCATCTAGGTTTTCTCCTATTATCTCCTGGGAGTTTTATAGCTTTGCATTTTACATTTAGGTTAGTGATTTAGGATTTCACTTTGTATAATAAACTTCAAAAGCAAAAACAAAAATGAAAGCAAAGGTTATTTGTTCTTCATCTTGGATAAGAAATTAGTCTGAGTTTTTGAAATTCTAAAAGCAAAAAAATATGCATTTGAATTTTTATATGGCCCTTTTTAAAATAATCAGATATTATATCAAGTTCAACTATTGGAAAGATTTGTCCTCTTTCCTCAGGCCTCTGACATGTTTCTTATTCCTGTATCTCAGAGCTCTATAATATGACATATTAATATAACTAAAAGCTAGCTGCAACTTTTCATAAAAGGAGAGGAAGGAAATGTAGATGTTTGAGAGATGCTGTCAATTCAGATAAATCGTTACCCTTGGAAGAATGATGTGAAAATATTTTATCCTAAAATAGAAGGAATAAAGAAACACAAGGCAACCTCTTTAATGATGAATATCTAAAAGCCACACATCCTCAGTGAGGGACACATTTAAAGTAAAATATTTATATGTATTATTAGATGAACTCTGATTTGTTACTAACTGTTAGATTTGATTTGCCTTTGTGTTTTGTCACTGTATATTAGCATTGTCTTCTATGCATTATTTATGGCCAGGACCTATCTTTGTATCAACTGTATGATTAAAGTATGAAAAAGGAAGGACATGATAGATCATGGCAATTTAACATTTTGCTTAAGTATCAGATAACCAGGCCTGAAAGAATCATACAAAGATTAATTTCTCCAGAAGTGTTCTTATTTGATTTGTAAAATAAGTTTTTCAGTCACGAGAAAATTGGGTAGAGGCAAAGAAAAGGCCAATACTTAGCTCTGGATCTTTTACCTGCCAGACAAATCTAATTATTTTATTCTAACATGAGAACATTAATGAAGAACCTTTGTTTAGTGCTACCACTGTTGACTGTGTCTGATCCTTTATAGATAACAAGGGCAAGATCTACAAGAAAAACCAAGTTTTGGCATTTGAACTATGGAGAGGCAAAACAGAGCTTCGGAACAATAAAGGTCTTCACAACTTAAAGTCGTACATATAATATGAAACCCTCATACCCAACTTCATTCAAGGAATAAGAAAAATATATGATGAAACAAGCTGTTTCCCCTTAGCCTAGAAACATAGGAAATCAGAGTAAAGTACAGATAAATGCTAAGATTTTTGGCACTTCTCTGAAAATTCTATTTCCCAGGGCCCCCAACAATTGTGGTGTGCACGACCCTAACATATTAGCACAAGTGGAGACAGTACATTAGAAAGGGGAAGAGGACAAAATAACCTCCTCAGAAAAACACTCTGGTTGACGATCCCAGGAAGCAGAAAGCCAACAGAATCAGTGAAGATCATGGGTGTCTCAAACTAGTCATCTGATTTTCAAGAGGGATCAAAATCAGAGCTATAAACAGGGTACAGCTCTAGTCAGCCATCTTGTGGATAGAAGCAGGGGCAACTAGAACACTACCATTTTTGTTAAAATGACGTGCGTAGATCATGTTAACCTATTCTAGCCCCTGACTCTCCCAATAAAGGCTGGTCCTGTCTGATTCCTCCCCCTTATTTCAACTCCCTATCAAGGATGGGTGAAGACAGCTCTTCCTTGGTCCAGCATCAGCTTTAGTAGAATATGAGGACTGGAGAAGTGGGAGACTCTGTATATGTGTGGGAACAATGGGAGAATAAGAGAAAGACTGGAAAGGGCTAGGGAGTTGGAAAAACCTTTAAAAGCCTGATTTTTAAAAATTTAGTTGACCCCTAACTGGAAAAAAGGAAAGATAATTTGTGTCCTTTTTCTTTCGTATTTTATTCACTGTTTTGTAGTATTGTAAACACTTTAACTAACAGACTAGGAATGATTAGAATCAGGATGCCGAAGATTAACAAGACCATTATTCCAAGGCTCACCTGTCTTTTGCTGGAATGATGCAATTTTAGTCCCATCTAAATTTCTCCTTTGGCTTTAAGTGGATATATCAGAACCAGCTGCCATTTTTTATACTACAGTGAGTACTAATTCATCAGCCCACCCATGACTTAGGATTCCTAGAACCTCTCTCAGTGGCATTGCTTAGCAGATTCCCGGCTCAATACTGACACTGAAGAGCCGGGAGAAGTCACTTACCTGTCCATGCACTGCAAATCTGAAAATGCACCTTCCTTTTCCCTCACCTGATGAAATGCTTTCCCAGGACTCAAGCATGGCTGTCCACCATACTGTGGCTGTAACCTTTTTTCAATTTCTGGTATCCTGCCACACTCAAACATTTCCTTCCCCTTTTCTGACACAGAATGTCCGAGAGCCCCAAGGAAACCACCCCTGGGTACCCTACTTTCTCCTGGAGACTAGTCTTCTCCCTCTCTCTTCCAGTCTTTCAGTGTCCTCTGAATGCCATCAACAATCTCAACTTCATTTCAGTTCAATGAACTAACCTTACTATTATTATTTGAGGTTAGGATCATCCCCTTTGTAGGTCCCCAGGGTTTAATTCAATCTTCTTAAAATGTTTATAGAGCGACTGATATACTGCTAATGTTAATATCTTTTTATAGATTTGAACACTGAAGCATCAAAAGACTAAATGACCGGGGCACCTGGGTGGCTCAGTGGGTTAAAGCCTCTGCCTTCGGCTCAGGTCATGATCCCAGGGTCCTGGGATCAAGCCCCGCATCGGGCTCTCTGCTCAGCGGGGAGCCTGCTTCCTCCTCTCTCTGCCTGCCTCTCTGCCTACTTGTGATCTCTGTCTGTCAAATAAATAAATAAAATCTTTAAAAAAAAAAAAGACTAAATGACCTAGGCAAACTATATCACATGATTTATAAAATGAGGCAGCCAATGAACGGATGAGGACGTAAGTGAATGAAAGACTTGCCCAAACTGGCAGAGACAACTAGATCTTAAAATTCCCTAGCACTTAGCCCATGTACATTTCTTTCATATACAGAATTAAAATCCCTTGACCAAATATGAGTTGCATATGACATCTCAAGGGACTGTGCAAATAAAAAAAATTAAGAATTTATATAGCACTATTTAGTTAATAAAATATTACATAATTCTATCTCCAGTATCCTTTAATTATTATATAGCACCCACTGGGCAGGTATTAGCTCCCTTTTAGGACAAGAAGCTGAGGCCTATAGAAGGTAAGTCTCTTGCCTAAGTGAACACAGCTAATTGGTGATAGAGCTAAAATTTGAACACAGATCTAATTCTAGGTCCTCTGCTTTTTTAGTAAATGAAATTAAAGCCAAGGCCGCCTTAACTTGCACACCTCCAAAACAGAACACTTGTTTTCTGGCTAACAGAATACTGAAATGCTTCAAATAACTTTGAATCCTTTGGAAAATTAGGTATACCTACCTTCACACAACAGTCATATTGATCCCCCTGTGGTCCTTTGTGCTCCCATCCTACAGGCATTGTTGCTAGACAAGCCAGTTCAAAGAAGTTATCATTAAAATGTAAAATCTAATGGCTAGCAAGATTCCAAATCTCCCTGGGATATAGATTCAGTCACATTACTGAAGTCTACTGGAAACGTGACACTAATGACAAGAAGGAAATTTATAGCTCCCATTTTCCTTTGCTGACATTACAAATGTAAAATCTCTCATTTCCCTAAAAGTTCAACTACTTGATCTATCCTGCTGAGGCTACATATTTAGTATCTCTCTGGCAGCAAGGAAGATTCCGGCAGACACCAGTGGGTTAGTCGTACACAGGGAGAACTTACTCCAGGACAGAGAACCCACTCCTAATGTCCCCATGTCTATTTCATGCCCACTCCCAGCCCAGCGTACTCACTTGCAAAGACCAAGGACACTGGCTGGTTGTCGACGGATCACTAATCACACCATAAAGAATTAACCCTCCCAAGAAACAAAGGGAAACTGGACTGGAATATAGTTACTGTGTACGCTAAAACTGAGCAAGACCCAAGGCACTGGAAGTAAATGACTCCGTAGAAAGAAATTATCACAACTCACTAAAATGTAGCTATGTGAATACAGAGAGCACTCGCCTTTGTTCCCTTTTTTCTGTCCTGTGCTGGCCCAATGAGAATGTATTTAAGCTTGAAGACCTAGTTTAATGCTTGACTCCTGCATGAAGCTTCTCATTCCTCCAGGAAGAATTATTTGATCTCATTCTCCCTACTGGCAATGGGACCATGTATACCTTCTTCGCTTGTTTATCTTCTCCATTTAGTAAAGTGGCAGGTATACAGTAGGAGATTAACATTACCAAATTAATTAAATTATCAGTCTTCCCTCTGTGTTCCTATAACATTTAATTCCCATCAGAGCAGCCCCTTTCTCATATTTTTGTCTGAATTTTATTCCTTCTCCCTCACTGTATTATCAGCTTTTTGAATGGTAAGAGGAATTAGGATCTACTCATCTTGGTAGCCCAACATTTTCCAGAGCACTCTAATGGAACACCAGTTCTATAGATGTTTCTTGGATAGAACAGAAATAAAAATTACTCATTTCTAACATTCTATTATATTAAGAAAACAAGCCCTTTATAAAAACATGGTGCTTGAGAAGCTCTAGTTAAGAAGCAAGAAGAATACCAATTAAATAATTAAGGAGGTAATGCAATACAGGCCACTGAATTGTAATTAGGTCTTATTATTTTGTACCTTGCCAGAGTTAAACTAAGTCAGTGGAAAAAAAGACTCACGCAGGTAGCCATTTTAAATAAATTGGACACAGTATGTGTCCCTACGAGGGAATTTTTGATATGGAGTCTGTTTCTTTATGTTCCAGTCACCACACTCCCCAGTCTCTGGGTCTGATTAAAAGCCCAGGTACACTTTTACTTTAAATTAGCTCTGAAGTCAACAGAAATTTTTTTACTACTCCAGAGGCCACCTGGCAAGCAGCCATCCAAATTAAGAGGGGAGTGCTGTCACTTACAGCTAATAGCAGCTAGATGCTTTGCCTCTGAAAAGGGAACCCGATGATCAGCAAAATTTAAGGGAGTGGAAGGTTTCAAGCCATCAGCAATTCATACGCTTCTCTATATCCAACTTGCTGGGTTGCTGTACTCCTACCTGTCATGAAAAATACACTATTAAGCCAGAACCCAGAGTGATGAACCTTCCCAAATAACTTGGGGTGTCAGAGTACTGCAAGAGAGGTGAAGCAATTAAAAAGAGGTTTACTGTGGGTGGACAACAGTCCCAGAGATTGATGCGGTATCTGTTCTCAGAAGACAGCTCCCAGAGGGTACTGATGTCACTCAAACCCAAATTCACAGGTGGCCTTGCACTCAGAACCCAGCATTTTTTCATATACAACACACACACCATCCAGGGAATGTGTAATTTGTCACGGACAGGGACAGGGGAGAGGTTCAGGAGCAGTTGCTCAGGGTTCCACACTTGGTTTAAAACTCTATTGCTGGGGGCACCTGTGTGGCTCAGTGGGTTAAGCTCTGCCTTTGGCTCAGGTCATGATCTCAGGGTCCTGGAATCGAGTCCCACATTGGGCTCCCTGCTGAGCAGGGAACCTGCTTCCCCTTCTCCCTCTGCTGCTCTCCCTGCTTGTGCTCTCTCTCCTTCTCTCACTCTCTGTCAAATAAATAAATTCTTTAAAAAACAAAACAAACAAACAAACAAAAATCCCAACACTACTCCTACCATTTTGAAGATCTTAATGCATTTTGCACAAGGGTCCCCACATTTTTATTTTGTGGTGGGCCCCACAAATTATGTTGCTGATCCTAGACAGGGGAAAAGACAACCCATCTTTGACTTTTTTTGAAGACTATGTAAGCCCTTTACCACCTGGTCAGAGTTTTAAGGTTCCTGGTAGCAAATAACCCAGATATCAACACTGTGCTGGATTCAGAGGAAGTTAATCACAGTTAAGATCTGGATCAAACTGCAGGGGACCTTGATACCCTTTCCTCCTGCACTCTGCTCCTAGAAAAACTGCTTTATAGGGCTACTGGTACAATCTGGAGAGGGCTGCTTTTGGTCACCAAGGATGACCAGTTCATTACTTCTCTCAGAACAATTCAAGCAAAATTGTGAAATGGACAGTATATGTTTGGATCCCCACTCCCCTCTCTACATGCTATCATCCCACTACGGCTACCAAGTCCTTGTTCTTTTTATCCACTTACCCCAGGTGTCCACTGTTCTCATCTTCATTAACCGCCCATGTCAAAATGTGCTTTCAGTAAAGTATCTGATAAATTACTTTATCCAGAACTGATAAACCAATAAGCTTAGACACCTAAGGTACATAGAACAGTGTATGACATAGAGTCAGCATTTAATAAGTACTAGCTGCTATTTTTATAGATATTAGTATTTTTGTGGTTACTAAAATGTTCATCCTCTGAGGGATACACATATTTCTTGACATGGAGTGAGTATGGGGTAGTTGAAAGATGTTAGAAGTAAAGCAGGCCTTGGTTCACATCATCTATCAGCTAATTTATATCTAAGCTTCCATTAAATTCCTTATATGTTGTACTATTTAAAGGCAAAAATCAAGGACCCACCGTAATTTTTATTTTATCTTTATATTTCTCAAAGCTCTAATATTTTGGAGATGATGTGTGGTGGTATTCACTACTAATGCACCTAAACTCTTCAGGTACCTGAGAAATTTAATTAGAAAATAAATGGAATGAAAAAAGAAGAAAAAAGAAAATGAGTGGATTAAATAACCTGTCTCCTAACCTGTGAGGTCTGGATGTTCCTGGAAGGCCAGGAACATTCTTACTCAGCTTTCTACCTTGGTAGGTCTGTACCTTATCAATATATCATAAATGTCTAATTATTGAAAAAGGGAGACATCCAGAATGATAGTTTCAGCTATCATCTATAGGTAAAAAGCATTAATTTTAAAAAATATGGAAAATACATCCATATGGGATGAGGTGTTATCTGTTTCTCTAAAACTTTACAGGTTACGGAAAGGCCACTTTTTCTAGAGATACCTCAGCTTCCAGACTGTCAGGGCTAATGCTGCACGGGTGGTCAACAAGGATATTGGTGGGTCCAGCACAAGTTGAAGGACAGAAAGCGATCCTCGACAGAAGACGATTTGGAGACTTGACATAAGAGGAATGTTCCTGAAGTACTCTTCGAAGAATATAAATCGGTACAACTACTTTTGGAAAAAGTTTGATATTATTTCTTAAAAAGGTAACCAGAAAGAGGATCTCTCTCTGCCATCCAACCCTTATCATTGCAGTACTAGAAAGAGCAAACTGAAGCTCAATAATTACTGCAATTTTCAGTCCTTTAGTCAAATTTTAAAGCACCTAAGTATTTTGGTTTGTATTTTCACACTAAAAATTAAAATAAGAGAAACACATTTTGCAGATAGTTTTACTTGCTCTTTTGAATTAAAAAAAAATATATATATATAATATAGATACAAATATAGGAGTTAAATATATGTGTGTATATATTATATACACATATACAATTATATAAGTATATATCCATGTGATCACCAGGTGACAGGGAACAGAAAATATACTCTCTCACATGAAACACTGACAAACCTATGCTTCTACACCTGACAGTTCTAGAACATGTTGCTACTTCTTGGATCTGTTCCAGCCTCTTGGCTAGATATATATTTTTCAAGGTATTTTCAGACCTATTCTTATTTCAAAAGGAGGCATAATTTCAGACTGGCTTTTGGGTAAATATACTGACTATCAAAACATGCCATTTCTGCTTAACTATTAAAAAAGTGAAAATTTTTTCTCTCCGTGTTGAAACCCATCTTCCTAACTTGTTTAGCATGGCAATTTATGTAAAAAATTTGGTGTTTTTCTTTTCTTTTTTTTTTTAAGATTTTACTTATTTATTTGACAGAGAGAGAGAGATCACAAGTAGGCAGAAAGGCAGGCAGAGAGAATAGGGAAAGCAGGCTCCCCGCTAAGCAGAGAGCCCCATGCGGGGCTCGATCCCAGGACCTTGAGATCATGACCTGAGCCAAAGGCAGAGGCTTAACCCACTGAGCTACCCAGGCACCCTGGTTTTTGTTTTTTCTTTTCTTAATAAGAAGTTTCATTTCATACAGTGGAAAAAAGACAGTCTCTTCAATAAATGATGCTGGGAAAACTGGACAGCTTTATGTAGAAGAATGAAACTCGACCATTCTCTTACACCGTACACAAAGATAAACTCAAAATGGATAAAAGACCTCAATGTGAGACAGGAATCCATCAGAATCCTAGAGGAGAACATAGGCAGTAATCTCTTCGATATCAGCCACAGCAACTTCCTTCAAGATATGTTTCCAAAGGCAAAGGAAACTAAAGCGAAAATGAACTTTTGGGACTTCATCAAAATTAAAAGGTTCTGCACAGCAAAGGAAACAGTCAACAAAACAAAGAGGCAACCCATGGAATGGGAGAAGATATTTGCAAATGACAGTACAGACAAAAGGTTGATATCCAGGATCTATAAAGAACTCCTCATACTCAACACACACAAAACAGACAATCATATCAAAAAATGGGCAGAAGATATGAAGAGACACTTCTCCAATGAAGACATACAAATGGCTATCAGACACATGAAAAAATGTTCATCATCACCAGCCATCAGGGAGATTCAAATCAAAACCACATTGAGATACCACCTTACACCAGTTAGAATGGCCAAAATTAGCAAGACAGGAAACAACATGTGTTGGAGAGGATGTGGAGAAAGGGGAACCTCTTACACTGTTGGTGGGAATGCAAGTTGGTGTAGCCACTTTGGAGAACAGTGTGGAGATTCCCTAAGAAATTAAAAATAGAGCTTCCCTATGACCCTGCCATTCCACTACTGGGTATTTACACCAAAGATATAGATGTAGTGAAAAGAAGGGCCATCTGTACCCCAATGTTTATAGCAGCAATGGCCACGGTGGCCAAACTATGGAAAGAACCAAGATGCCCTTCAACGGATGAATGGATAAGGAAGATGTGGTCCATATATACTATGGAGAATTATGCCTCCATCAGAAAGGATGAATACCCAACTTTGTAGCAACATGGACGGGACTGGAAGAGATTATGCTGAGTGAAATAAGTCAAGCAGAGAGAGTCAAGTATCATATGGTTTCACTTATTTGTGGAGCATAACAAATAGCATGGAGGACATGGGGAGATGAAGAGGAGAAGGGAGTTGAGGGAAATTGGAAGGGGAGGTGAACCATGAGAGACTATGGACTCTGAAAAACAATCTGAGGGTTTTGAAAGGGCGGGGGGTGGGAGGTTGGGGGAACCAGGTGGTGGGTATTGTAGAGGGCACGGATTGCATGGAGCCCTGGGTGTGGTGCGAAAACAACGAATACTGTTACACTGAAAATAAATTTAAAAAATTATTAAAAAAAAAACTAACAGAATTTGAAATAAAAGCACTTACAAATTCTTAAAAAAAAAAAAAGAAGTTTCATTTCATGAGGGACCTAATACAGCATATTTAGAAAATTTGGAATTAGCAGTCACTAAGAGGTTATGTGCCTAAAGGTAAACTATTAAGCCACAATATAGATTGTTGAGCCAGAGAAAGTCAATTTGCCATAGACAGAGATCAAGTACTAGGGAATTTAAACAATTCTGTGCGGGTGTTTTGTTTGTTTGTTTTGATCTGGGAGAAGAGCATCAAGAATCAATAGACTGTGAAAAGATTTGGAGACTTGACACAAGAGGAATGTTCCTGAAGTACTCTTCAAAGAATATAAACTGGTACAACTACTTTTGAAAACAGTTTGACATTATTTCTTAAAAAGGTAACCGTAAGTATGATATGACCCAGCCACTCTACTCCTACGTATTTATCCAAGATAAATAAAAGCATATATTTATGTTTATACAAATACTTATACAGCAAGGTTCACAGAGGCTATGTTTTTTTTCCACACAAATTCTGGAAATAACCAATACACTGTATGTAATAAGAACAGTATTTTATTTAAAGGAAGATTAAAAAAAAAAACTTTAAAGATATCTTGGGAGCTAAAAGAGTGGGGAAAGTCAACCAAAACATCCAAACATGAGGATAAGAAACTCCAGAAAGGAAAATAAACAGACAACAAAAGAAAAAAACGTGTAAGAATATTAGAACATTTCAAAGAGTCACAAACAATTAGAAAAAAAGCTGCATATGAAAGGATTGGAAATGTGGACAAGCCAAGTGAGGAGTTAGAACAGTTTATCTTTAAAGGTATACAGACTTCCTAAAAGCCAACCTAAATACTCAAAATCTGTGGAAATGCCTTCAAATCTAAATAAAACCATTCTTTGTTCAGTTTGGAATTAAATCTATATAACCATTAAATGGTGTGAGATTAAGGATAAAGATATCTTCAAATCAGCAAAGTTCCCTGTGCCCTCTCTCAGTAAGCGACTGAAGGATGTTCTTCACCAAAGCAAGGGAGAAAGAGTGTGCAGGATCATGTGAGGAAGCTAGCAGGCAGCCAGTCCAGAGTGAGACAGCAAGATGGAGTCCTCCAAAAGGCGTGTCTCCAGGAAAGAAATTTGAACTAACTGATTACTTCCATAACTACATAGAAAATAATGCTCCACTGGAGACACTGGGAAGAATTAGTGATAAGAAATGTAATAAGAAGGAATCAATTATACAAAATAATTATTTCCAGGAAAAACAGAAAATTGTTTAAGAAATATTGTCATAGGACCTTATTTAGCTGAGGACTGAGTAAAACTGCTATTATTCTTTAAATCATTTATTAAATTACTGAAAATTAATATAAACAAATAATGTGATATAAAAATATAGGAAAAAATTGAATAACTTAATGTAGTTTGGTTGGACAGAAAAATAACATTAAATCTTCTATATTAGGAGCTAAATAATGTTTAAATCTGATAAGACATAATAAACATCTAGAAATGATTAATATATTTAGAAATAGATTTAATTATCTATTAATTGATTAAGATGTAATTATTCTGCAATCAATAGTGGCTTAAAAAAATAGGATTTTGTTGTTGTTGTTGTTCACATAACAAGAAATACAGAAGCAGTCAGTCCAGCCATGGACAGTGGCTCAATGTCAGAACCAAGATTTCTGTGATTCTGTAGCCTTTCTCTCAGGTCAATCACAAAGTAACTACTGAAGCTGTAGCCATCACATCTGCATCCCAGGCTGGAGAAAGGAGGAAGAAGAGAAAGCAAAAAAAGAGCATTCTAAGCAAATTTTAAAACTAATCTGACAACGTGATGATCGTGCTTTTTTTGCAAGTGAAACTGGGAAATGTAGTTTTTTTAGTTGGACATACTGTTAACTTTAACAAAACTGAGATTTCATTAGTTAACAAAAGAGGAGGAGGATGGATGTTATACAGGCAGCTTACTGTCCCTACCACAGGGGTAAGTATCAAGATAAAGACAGCTGAAATACAGGTGAACGTGATTTGGAACTGGGGTCAGGAGGTGAAGGGATAATAGAAGCTGCATTTCTGTTGTAATCCTTATAATTCCTCTGAACTTTAAAGCTATACACATGTACTATTATGAAAAAAATTAAGAATAGACCTGTGCTGAATATATAAACTAATGTATTGATTAAAAAGAGAAGGAAAAGTAACATCGGAACATACAAAATAGAAGTGTCGCAAACATCAAACAAAACAAAGTGATGAGAGAACTGACCCAATAAAAACCATGTAGGTACTATGAACATACAAATACATGCATGAGCCTTACATGTTGCTATCATACTCTCATTTCAAATAGCAACTTGATTGCCAAAAATACAATCTAACACATTATACAGTACTTTTAAATTGGGTGCCATTGGTTTTTCATTTTGTTAATACTTAATTTATACATTTGGTTTGGTTTTAAGTGGAATGAGAACCATAAACATAAACAAATTTATACCTCGCGTCATCATTGTGCATTTGTAACATCAAAATAATGTGAGTCAACACTGCAATTCCATAAGTTAAATTTTCCTTGAAAAAGAAAAGAATTTCCTTTGGCTTGAGAATTACTGTCCTATGAAGGCAGTTTCTTCTCATTTAATTTATCATATTGTTTCTACCCATGTTGTTTTATATTCAGAATCCCTGTTTCTTATACCTAAAGATGGACAGGGTTAAGAGAAGCAGGACCAAATACTGATCTGGGAATGTAATCTTTGTAGATATTTCACCCTTGCACAAAGTGCTAACCTGCATTTCTATGTACTCATTTAGAAATCAGGCATAATTATGTCTACTCCAAATATAAGTGGAGATTAAAACACCAACCTCAGTACTTTGCACAAAGTAGGGGCTTGATAAATAAGTCTTTGCTCACAAAAGACAGAATTATTGACCTTATATAGAATTACACATGAAAAGTCTGCTATGAAACCCATTTATGATGACGAAAAGTTTATAACCCTTTGGTCAATACAAAAATGGGGTGTTCTCAAATACATTTACATCCCTTGTTTTCATCTCAGTGGGAATCAATGTCACTTTAAACTAGCTACTTGTAGTTTTCCTCTTCCAATACTTCTTGGATCTATTAAATTATAATTCTTCTCATTTTGCTCTGTCTTTTAAAAATCAATATAAACATATTTCACTCTGTCTTATTAAATTGGAAACTTACTAGATATGAGACATCAAAATTGACCCAGAAACCAGCTGTCCTAAAATTGCATTATCTCCTGCTTTACGTAGGTCCCAGAAAAAAACACAGATGACATAGCACATATCCAAAAAAAAAAAAAAAAAAAGGAGCAGCAGGGCAGAATTGCCAAAAGAAAGTCTGAACTATTCTTCCCTGGAAGCAGAAAATAAAGGTTTAATGTGGAATATGTCTAGAAAATTTTGACCGAGAAGGGGCTTGCTCACTATATCCATAAACATCCTAACCCTCAAGATCATCACTATCGTTCTCAATAGTATCATCCAGTATCCCTGTATTGCATTTTTATAATTTAATTTTTACAATTTGGCAAACCATTTTTGCATGCATAAACTGTTCCTCAGTTTACGGAAACAGGGTAATTAATAGGTGGCAGGTCCAGGAATTCAAATCCAGTCTTCTATTTCACAGCAACCTAGTGTAGCCTCCACAGTGAAAGAGAGAGGGTGAGAGGTCACCTCCTGGGCTGACGAAGTCAAATTGTGCCCAGGAGGTGACTCCTAGCTATGGACAAAAAGGGACAGGAAAATGAGTCCAGCAAAGAATGAAAAGGTACAGATACCTCCCACTAGATGGACTCCTAGAGGCTGTAAATATTCCCTGTACCTTTAACAGGAAGAGAAACCTAAGATTCAAACTTCACTGATTGGCCTTGGCATACTCTGATGAGCAGTGGACATTGTTCAAATCTGTAAGATACCTTTCTCACAGCAACAGGGGAAAATAAGAGTCAGGCTAAGAAAAAAGACGAGATACTCTCTCCAAAGCATAAAGAAATAAGACCATGTGCTTAAAAGGAATAGAAATCTAAGACCATGGCAAAGTGTTAAAGTGTTACAGCCTGCTGTGGGAGCATGTCTGCTCACTGCCAAGGGAGTAACTGTAGAATTTATTAGTAGAGCTCAATAGAGAGACAAAAAAGCAACCAATATAGTTTAAAAAAACTTAAAGCCCACTGAAAGACGATCTGGATAATTCAAATGCATTCTTGATGTTCAAACCTTGCAGAGTGTCATTTCTTTTTTCTTTGGAATAAACCAACACACAAAATGGTGCTAACCACATCTAAATTCCATAAATAAAACTTGGATTTTTTTCAAACACTGACTCAGCCATTACAAAGTGGAACTGTATTCCTGGTTAACCATTGGAAAATATCACTCCCTATAAGGAAAGCCTGTCACTTTTTCAGATAAAATATGATGGGGGGAAAAAATTACATCCTAATAAGACATAATTAACTGGTTTTATAGTATATCTGATATGCCGGTTATCAGTTTATTATTTCTCAGCTTCAAATGGACCCTTCATTATATGCTCTGTGATAAACTAGGGAATTCCTGGAAACCTTTTCCTTTAAAGTGAGCACAAAGATCAGCTTTCTCAATAGGAGGCATTAGAAAGACATCACAAGAGGATGGAGATTTCCAAAATTTCTTGTATAGGCCGGGGGGTCAGCCTTTTGAGGGTAGAAACATCCTGCTGAGGTTGTCCCAGTCACTGGCCTAGAACATATTCCCTCTATGGCCTTGCAACCTACAAATACCAATAACCTTTCCTCGGTCCTACAGACATAGAAACCAGACAACCCCCCAACACACACAAACACACACACACACGCACACACACACACACACACACACTACTCCACCTCAGCACACACACACAGACACACACACACACACATACATGGGTTACTCTGAAGGCCTTTGCCCTCCAAGGTTCGGGACGATATGGAGGCCTGGAGGGTCACAACCCAAGTGCATCAAACCCCACACTTGTGAAAGCCTGTATACTCTAAAGGCCTTCTATTCTGGCTGACACCAGCCTTACTGCCCAGCCACATCACCAACTGCTGATCACCTGCTGGCCTGTCTGCTTCCCCAGGCCCAATGCTTGCCCAGGAACTGCAGACAAGCCCAGACCTGGCTAAACCAGTAAACATCTCTACTACCCACTGTCCAGAATGACACCTTCTCCAACAAGGAGGAAGCCTCTTCCAAGTGTGTCCTTCTTTGGTTACTCTCCCTCAACCCTAGGGTAACATACAGAGTTTCTTTATATCCCAAAGCTTCTTCTACCAGAGTTAATAATTCTTTATTTTTTTTAATATTTTGTTTATTTACTTGTCAGAGAGAGAAAGAGAGCACACACAAGCAGGGAGAACAGCAGGCAGAGGGAGAAGCAAGCTCCCTGCTGAGCAGGAAGCCCGATGTAGGACTCAATCCCAGGACCCTGGAATCATGACCTGAGCTGAAGGCAGATACTTAACTGACTGAGGTACCCAGGTGTGCCAATAATTCTTTTTTTTTTTTTTAAGATTTTATTTACTTATTTGACAGACAGAGATCACAAGCAAGCAAATAAGCAGGTAGAGAGAGAGAGAGAGAGGAGGAAGCAGGCTCCCCGCCAAGCAGAGAGCCCAACGCAGGGCTCTCTCCCAGTACCCCAAGATCATGACCCGAGCCGAAGGCAGAGGCTTTAACCCACTGAGCCACCCAGGCACCCATCAATAATTCTTTATAATAACTTTACTACATGTTACATGGTTTCTGTCTTTTATATTAAGTTTATGTCTTTTATATTAACTTTACTACATGTTACATCGTTTCTGTCTCCTGAGCGAATGCAAACTACTGCAGCTTGAAAATTAGGAAAAAAAAACAAAAAAAAAAAAAAAAAAAAAAAACCCTCAAAAACAGAAACAAAAAAGCCCTAAAATCAAAAAATAGGCATGAATTTATTAGGTACTCTCTGCCAGAGAATGTTAGACAACTTAAATATTTTATATCATTTAATCCTCAGACTTCAGCAGAGTTAAGTATCTGAAGTTCAAGGGGATTCTGTAACTTGTCTGGGTTTTAGTAAGTTTATAGTTTAGTCAGAGACAAAAAAGAATTCTAATCCTTGTCCATCTGAATACAAATAGTTTTAACTTATGAATTTACATATTTATGAATACTTATAAATTTATATATTTATATGTGTAAAGTTGTATATTTATAACTCTATCTCTGTATCTATTTAAGTAATGTATGCTCTGCAGAAAAGGAACTGTGCTGAGAGAAAAGAAAGTTTGGGAGTAAGATTCATCACAAAGCGGACATCACTAGGATTGGGCATCCAACTAAGAAAGATGAACAAATATCTGAATATTGGAAACATATTACAGAAGAATGTCTAAGAAATGCTTCACATAGGACATGAGACCCTTGGAAACACTGTGAAACAGTCATTTCCTTGTCTTGGGGAGCATAAAAAGGTCTTATCAACTGTTTATAAGCCAAGTATACCAAAGCAAGAGAAGATTGCTCTTTTTCTCTCTCTTAAATAAAATCTTTTTAAAAAGAGCTGGTACAGTTGTTGTTTTATAGAAATGTTATTTTTTAATTTGTTTTCTTTTAATAGGCTATACATATACATGGTATAAAATTCAAAAGGCACAAAATGGTACACAGTGAAAAATAAGACTCCGTTCATCTCTGACTCTAGCCATCCAATTCCCTTCTGGAGATAGAACCACTGTTACTAGTTTCATATATATCCTACCAGAAAGAGCTTAAGCATATTAAACAGCACATAAAATATTTAGCCTTAAAAAAACAGCAGCATACCTGTCCTTCTGCTCTATGTTTTCATTTTTGGCTTTAACTTAAAATATTATAGAGATCTTCCTTTATTAGTACACATAAAGTTCTTAGCTATTCACTGTATCCTGATGAAACTATTTATTTAACTAATCTCCTGCTACAAAGATTTAAATATAAATATATATGTGTATATGTGTATATATATATAATCTTATACACATGCCAGCATATATAAATATGATACATACTAAAAACACAACATAAAAGTGGAATTACTAAGTCAAAAAATTATATTTCTTTTTGTGAAACATAATGTCTAATTGCTCTCAATAATAGTTGAACCAATTTACTTTAACATAAACAATGGGAAGTGTCTGTTTTCCCAAACCCTTGTCAACACAGTTTGCAACGAGGCATTCTGGTCTTTCCTATTCAAATAATTTTTAAATATTATCATTACAAATTTGACTTACATTTATCCTAAGAACCTGAGCATTATTTCAAATGTTTAAAAGACATTCATATTTCCTTTGTCATGAATTATCTTAATGTATCACTTGCCTATTGTTGGTTAGACATTTATAGCAGTTCTCTGAAAATTGAGGAAATTAACTTTTGGTGTGCAAAAAATATATATATCAAATTCTATTATCTTAATTCAGTATTGTTAGCCTTCTGAGAGGTAATGTTAGAAGCAGATTTTCATAATTTTTCTCAGAGAGGGAACAAAAGTGCAGTTCTGGGCACAGGAAGAACTGATAGGAGTCAGGAATGAGTCCAATGGCCACATTTCCGGGAAAGCAGTATCATACAGGGTGGCCGCCCATTCCTCTCCTGTCACCAGAACCCTCTTGTCTAGGAAATTTTGTCAAGAAAATTCAGCTTGCTCAGTTCCTACCAATCAAGTGATTAGAGAACATCTGTTCTTAAGGTTAGGACTTATGGCTCTGCATTACAGGGAAAATATTAAGAGCTTAGGCTCTTTGAGAAACCCAGGTTGATGCTGCCTTGAATCCAGCAATCACAGTTGTGATCTCCAGTAATAAGTCAGGTTGTTGTCATGTACCTCCTGACAGGATGAGATGAGAATGGCACTTGACCTCTGTGGTCTTCTTCCCCAAAACTCAAAATCCCAGTCTAATGAGAAGTACATCAGACAAACCAAAATTGAGAGACCGCCTAAAAAATATTTGGCCACTATGCTGTAAAAGTGTCAAGGTCATGAGAAATTGGAAAAGACTGAGAAACTGTCACAGATGGGAAGGGACTAAGCAGACATGAAAACTAAATGTAATGTGATATCCTGGTTTGTGTTCTGTAAAAAGGAAAAGGGACAGTAGCAGAAAATCTGGTGAAATCAGAATAAAATACTCATTCTTCTCAAGTGCACATGGAAATTTCTCCAGAATAGACCACATACTGGGTCACAAATCAGGGCTCAACTGATACCAAAAGACTGTGATTATTCCCTGCACATTCTCAGACCACCATGCTTTGAAACCGGAACTCAATCACAAGAAGAAGTTTGGAAGGAATTCAAACTCTTGGAAGCTAAAGACCACCTTGTTTAAGAATGTCTGGATCAACCAGGAAATCAAAGGAGACCTTAAACAATTCATGGAAACCAATGAGAATGAAGACACTTCAGTCCAAAACCTAGGGGATACAGCGAAGGTGGTCCTAAGGGGGAAATATATAGCGATCCAAGCCTCCCTCAAAAAACTTGAAAAATCCAGAATACACCAGCTCTCTTTACACCTTAAAGAACTGGAGAATTAATAACAAATTAAGCCAACCCCACACATAAGAAGGGAAATAATCAGAGCAGAAATCAATGAGATAGATACTAGAAATACAGTAGAACACATCAATGAAACTAGAAGCTGGTTTTTTGAAAGAATCAATAAGATCAATAAACCACTGGCCAAACTAGTCCAAAAGAAAAGAGAGAGGACCCAAATTAATATTATGAATGAAAAGGGAGAGATCACAACTAATACCAAGGAAACAGAAAACAGAATAAAATCCATAGCTTACCTAAAAAAAACCACTTGTATATCCTACTAGACATTTTTTTTTAAAAGATTTATTTATTTATTTGACAGATAGAGATCACAGGTAGGCAGAGAGGCAGGCAAAGAAAGAGAGGAGGAAGCAGGCTCCCTGCTGAGCAGAGAGTCGATGTGGGGCTCAATCCCAGGACCCCGGGACCATGACCTGAGCCGAAGGCAGAGGCTTTAACCCACTAAGCCACCCAGGCGCCCCCCTACTAGACATTTTTATTCATTCAGACGTTTTTTTAAAGATTTTATTTATTTGAGAAAGAGCATAAGCGGGGGGAGGGGCAGAAGGGAAGGGGAAGCAGACTCCCCACCCAGCAGGGAGCCTGACAAAGGGCTTGATCCTGGGACCCCAAGATCACAACCTGAGTGGAAGGCAGACACTTAACCAACTGAGCCACCCAGGTACCCCTAATTTATACTACTTTTTTTTAACTTGTTTTATCATTAATTATATAAATATCTTTCTATGTCAATAATCATCCCCATAATTTTAATATTTTAGTAGATTTTCATTTTGTATTGTATGTATTATATCAGAGTTTATGTAGTCAATCTCTACTCCAGGACAGGCAGATTATTTATATTTGTTCAATAATATAAAGAAACTATAATGAAAATCCTCACACATCTTTATTTCTTTAGGACAAATTCCAAAATTCCTCTAAGAAGCCTTTCTGAGTCTAAAATTAGGCACATTTCTAAAGCCTTTTTTAAGTACTGCCAAATTCCCGTTAGATGTTTTGAGACTGCCCATTTCCCTCAATAACAATGAGCAGCATTTTCTTTTTGCCTTTATCATAGTAGTGGGCCAAAAACTGCTTTTAATTTTTACTTATACGATTACTAATGAGATAATAAATTCTTTGTGATGCCAACGAATCCCCTAAAACTTGTTTTTTCTTATTTGGCTATTGTTTTCTCTTCTGAACATTTTTCATTTCTTGCTTTCAAAGTTACTGCAACTTCAGTGTCAGTGTCTATGGAAAGTTTCTTTCAAAGAAATCCTTGCTACATCTCTAAAAATAACAGAAGGCACAATCCTAAGTTTCCTTAAATACTGATGTCAGATATTCTATAGAAAAGTCTGACAAGACACTTCCACTTGAGCAAAGAATGCACATCTGTAATCCAACCTCATTTATCATTGAGTATTTGGAACCTCAGGGCACTTATTTTTAAAGGTAAATCAAGAAAAAGAAAAGGAGGAAAAATTTTGCTTTACAGATGGTATTGTAAATGTATAGAAGAAAAGACATATTTAGGCTGAGAGGTCACCTGCAGGGGGTATATTTGCCCTCGCAAAGAGCTCCTCATGGTGAAGTAGATGTGCGTTGCTTGTTAACTGAATATAATAATACTTAAAGACATGAATTTTAACTAAAACCCCCTTTTTTTTTTTAAAGATTTTTATTTGTTTATTTGACAGAGAGAGATCACAAGTAGACAGAGAGGCAGGCAGAGAGAGAGAGAGAGGGAAGCAGGCTCCCTGCTGAGCAGACAGCCCGATGCGGGACTCGATCCCAGGACCCTGAGATCATGGCCTGAGCTGAAGGCAGCGGCTTAACCCACTGAGCCATCCAGGCGCCCCTAAAACCCCCTTTTTAAAAAAAATTTCTAGAGCCTTCATAGATTGGCTCTGAGCCCCATACCATATACTCTGCCAAGCCCAAGAATACTAAAACAAACCATCTCCCCTCAGCCTCTAACTTGAGATCACTTCCATTCCTATCACCTCTAAAAAGTTTGCTATTAGGTGGTTAAACATATAAATGACCTGGCCTAAAAAATGTGCAAACACTTTATTTCAGGCTTTCATCCCGTGCTTTTTAAATGCTAACTGTATATCACATCTCCTTTTTCTTATTGCTGTGATAAAACTTCCTACAAGAAGCAATTTTGATCTCCACTTACCCCATACTATATATATATACCTTATATTATAATAATATATTAATATATAATATATATTATATATATTATATATATATAATACATATATATAATAATATAATAGGGTATTGTATATACCCTATACAATAATATGTATACCTTATATTGCTGGAATCCCATCCAGAAACTCTGCTTCTCATTTATCTGGATTCAAATAAGAGTGAAACACTTTCTAAAGAAAACAATTAAAACAAACTCTTTTGAGGCACCTAGGTGGCTCAGATGGTTAAGGGACAAGGTACCTTCAGCTCAGGTCATGATCCCAAAGTCCCAGGACTGGGACTTGCATCAGGCTCCCTGCTCAGCAGGGAATCTGCTTCTCCCTCTGACCCCCTCCACTCTCATGTTCTCTCTCATTCTCTCTTAAATAAATAAATAAAATCTTAAAAGAAAAAAACTATTTTATACATGTACTAATAAAAGGTGATTTAATCATAGTTTACATTTATTTTGTGAAGAAGTATGGTCATATTATTCTGTGCAAATAAAATGTTAATAAAATTTATTCCTGAAGAAATGCTGCAGCTACTGCTTAGACTAGAATCCTAACGGACTCTTGGGTTCAACACCCAGTGAGACCCTGGATTGAAGCCACTGATATTTATTGCAGCAGAACCAGTAGGAAGGGGTGGCTTCCTATACCTTCCAATACCTCTTGAAAGGATGTTCCCTAAACACCCTCAACCAGATTGTTACTCCGAAGCTCCTCCCATTTAGAAGGTATAGAGCTTCCTTTGATCACAGCCAAGGTAATCTTGTGGGCATCCCTTAGGAGCTCTCCAGGAAATCAAGGAACATCTTGACAATTGTAATTTATTCAACATGTTTAAGCAACATGGGGAATTTGCGTGTTCGCTATCACTCACCAGATCAGTACTCTAACTAACAGGATCACAGTTCTTCAGGAAGTCTCTAAAATTAATGGACACTTAGTTTTAAACAAGCTCAAAGGAATCAAATTTAGTTACAATTAGAATGATTAAAACACATCACCTGATGTGTAGGCCTCTAATTCAATTAGAGATTTCCCAGAACATTTCCAGAATGTTCTAGGGTTTCTTAACATAAGACGTAAAGTCAGAAGACTTTATTTGGTGTCAGAGCCCTAGTACTAGCTAAGCGACTTAGAGATAATCACCATCTTTTGTATACCCCCATTCCTCATCACCCCTTCCAGCTCCACTCCCCAAAAAAGCTGAGCTGGATCATTTCTAAGTTCATTTTCGCTTGACATTTCTATGAATACACAAATCTATGAATCACTTAATTTTCATGTCAGCTTTTCCTTTTTTTTTTTTAAGATTTATTTATTTGACAGAGAGAGACCTGAGCCAATGGCAGAGGCATAACCCACTGAGCTACCCAGGTGCCCTCAGTTTTTCCTTCTTAAATCAAACAAACAGAGGGAGTCAGCCCCTGCTAAATTTCAGTGGTCTGAGTTATTAATTTAGAATGTAGTCATCCTCTGCTAGGACATCCTTGTAAAGTGTGGACACTGATTCCTTCATCAAAGAAAACAGACTTTATATAACCCCAGCATTTAGACAATAAAGAAGGTTAACTTTCTTCAAATGTGATAAAACAAGAAGTCTGTCTCAAGATATTTAGGCAATAGTGGATTGAAATAAGCCAATGGATAGTGGATAGAAATAAGCCAATGGATAGGGCCGACTGGGTGGCTCAGTGGGGTAAGGCCTCTGCCTTCGGCTCAGGTCATGATCCCAGGGTCCTGGGATCAAGCCCCCCATCGGGGGCCAACAGATAGCCTCTTTTTCTTATCTCAAATAAATATTAGTAAGAAGACCTTTTTGGTAAACAAAGACACCATGTAAAGTTACTCATTTTTTCATCAATATTTCACTAATATTTTACCACTGAATCTCCAAAGATTCAGGTCTTGGAGCCTTCAGCTCAGGTCACGATTCTGGGATCCTGAGACTTGAGCCTAGCTGGGAGTCTGCTTCTCCCTCTCCCTCTGATACTTCCTCTGCATGTGCTCTCTCTCTGTCAAATAAATAAATAAAATATTTAAAAACAAAAATGATTCAGGTCTCTACAGTCTTTTACTTCATCCAACTCTCAATGTTTCTTTTTAATCAAAGCAATTCTATCAAATAATAAAAATGTATATATCTTTGAAACGTGATTGTTCATTGGAATTTCAATCCTGAGAAAAATGACAACTAATAAGCCAACTCGGTAAGCCCTTTAGTCACTTAGCTGAGCACAGAAAATGTCTGTGGTTGTTTAAAGCTTGCATATGGTTATAACTCTTCTTGCAGTATTAGGTTAAATCAAATGAAACTGTCAATATTCACCTTTTTTGAAATATAAATTTTTATCTGTTATCATGATCCTTTTATTATCTATGAAGAAAAATATAAAAGTCAACTGTGAAACTTCTGAACAGCAAACACGCACAGCAAAGCTAGCATATAATTGATAAGATAAACTTGCAGAATCATTACAAATTTCATTATAAATTTTTTTTTTAAACACAAAAAAACAGGGGTGCCTGGGTGGCTCAGTGGTTTAAGCCTCCGCCTTCGGCTCGGGTCGTGATCTCAGGGTCCTGGGATCGAGCCCCGCATCGGGCTCTCCGCTCTGCGGGGAGTCTGCTTCCTCCTCTCTCTCTGCCTGCCTCTCTGCCTACTTGTGATCTCTGTCTGTCAAATAAATAAATAAAAATCTTTAAAAAATAACACAAAAAAACAAAAATCACCTTTATAAGACCATCATAGCCAAAATGAGGAGCAGAAATGGAAAACCATTTAAGGTCTCACAGAATTGTGCAGTGGATGATGATATGTTCAGGGTCAACAACGTCTCTTATAAAGGTTTTCACTTATAAAGTCTGTAGTTTTATACTCAGTAGGTATGGCTGAAACTGGGTTCATCTCCAAATATCTTTTTTTCTAATCAATCACATTTGCGTTGAAAATTCACGTGTCTTATTCAATAATTCTTTGCAAATTATTTATATCATCACCAGGCAGGTTATAAACTAATTTGCTTTGCATGTGTAAGTAACCAGAGGTATTATGCTAAGCGAAATAAGTCAATCAGAGAAAGACAGTTATCATATGATCTCACTCATATGTGGAATTTGAGAAACAAGGCAGAGGATCATGGGAAAGAGAGGAAAAAATGAAATGAGAGGGAAAAATGAAACAATATTACTTATTGTTTTTAACTACTTTTTTCATTGCAATTTCTGTTGAATTTACTTCAAGGCGCACACACTTGAAATTTAAATGTCACTAAGAATTATAATAGCACCTAGCATTTATGAATAATTTTCTATTCACCAAAACTGTGTTAATGATAAAAATACATTACTGCATTTAAACAAATGCTGAATTCATGCTTAGTATTTTTTCATATCAGTAACAGCAAAGTTTAATTTAAACTCATTTGACTGGAGAATCAAATAAAACTCACATTATAATAAAATATTAAGGACAAGTATACTCTATATTTTCTCAGAGTCATTTAAGTTTTTTTATTAGAATTGTACTGAATGTGTATATTGCTTTAGAAGTAATAAACTTTTGTAATATGAACTCTCTCCAACCAAGCCTGCAGAATTTATTTATTTACTTATACTAAGTTTTGTAACCTTCTTCTTACACATTTCTTATGAAGTTTATCTGGATATCTTATATTTATTCCTTATTAGCAAATGCAATTTGTTTAGACTAAATTAGATTTTCTAATTTATTATTATTAATGAAACCTACCTCCACAGACTGCACTAAGGACCTTGAAACAATTATCTTGTCTTACAAAAACCAAATATGGTACGTATTATTATGAGCCTCTCAATACAAAAAAGAACACCAAGGCTCAGGAAATTCAAATAACTTTAGGTCATAAAACTAAGTCTGGCAGATTCAGTCTCTTGTCATTCTAAATGTTAGCTTAAGCTTTCTTTAATTTAGCTTAGCAATTTCACAAAAGATGATAACCTGAGAAGTTCACAAAAGCCAATAGTTTGAGAAGCCTTATATCTATGTCAAAATTCTAAGCATTTTCTATGTTTTAGGAAGTAGAGACAGCTTTCATATTAGTCAGTTTACTTCAGCTACATGGACAAGGCAAATACCTAGTAATCTGTACATACTATAAAGTTTATGGTCTAAAGAAACATCTTGAGTTATTATTTATACTATTAAAAGCTAGAATTTTAATTCTGAAATCGTGGCTTCTTTTTAACTTATCCATATGATTTCTTAGAAGACAGCCATGCACTACTCACACTTGCTGGTGCACAATGTATACTCAATGAACATATGTGGACCATGTCTCCATATTTAACAATTCAATTAAAATAAATATTAATGACACCAGGTATACTTTTGTGATTTCGTTAAGTATGAAAGAAAGAGGAATATGCTTTCCCAAAATGTATTTTAGCTTCCTTGGTTGTAAGAAACGAGACAATGAAATAAAAGAGTGGTAAGAAAAGGATGCGAGTAGACCAGGAAAAGAGGCTAAGGGAGAAACATGTAGTTTAAATATAATGAAGAAGACTCCAGGACAGAATAGTGGGGTCAGAAATGAAAGACAGATAAAGAGAGAACACATAGTTTCTTAAAAAGTTAGGCAAAGAACAAGATAAATTAAAATAGGCTAGGAAGAGAAAATAGAATAGTTTTCCCATTTATATCTCTCTTACTGCTATAACAAAGAAAAATATTCAATTTTGCATATTTTATCATCTTTCCAGCCATCTCAGTAAAAATTCTATTAATTTTTTTAACATAGACTTTTTTAGGAACCGTTTTAGGTTCACGCAAAATTAAGCAGATGATACAGAGTTTTCCTACATACCCCCTCTTCCCACATACACACAACTTCCCCAACTATCAAAATTCTTCACCGGAGTGATACATTTGTTATAACTGACGAACCTACACTGACACATCATTATCATCCATATTCCAAAGTTTGTCTTAGGGTTCACTCTTGGTGTTGTACATTCTATATATTTGGACAAATGTATCCACCATTACAGAATCACAGGGAGTAGTTTCACTGCCCTAAGGATCCTCTGTGCCCTGCCTATTCACCACTCCCTACCCTCAGCCCCTGGCAACCACTGATCTTTCACTGTTTCCAGTTTTTTGCATTTCCACAATTTCAGATAGTTAGAATCCTACAGTATGCAGCTTTCCCAGATTGGCTTCTTTCACTTAGGAATACGCATTTAAGTTTCTTCCATATTTTTCAGGGCTTGACAGCTCATTTCTTTTAGCGCTGAATAATATTCTATTGTCTGGATGAGCCACAGTTTATTTATTGATTCACCTACCAAAGGACATCTTGGTTGTTTCCAAGTTTTGGCAATTATAAATAAAGCTGCCATAAACATCCATGTGCAGGTTTTTGTATTAACATATAAGTTTTCAGCTCATTTGGCAAATACCAAGGACTACAAACCACTGGAACATATAGTAAGAGTGTGTTTAGTTTTATTTAAAAATGGCCAATTTGCATTCCCTGCAGCAATGAATAAGAGTTCCTCCTGCTCCACATCCTTGCCAGCATTTAGCGCTGTCAGTATTTCAGATTTTGGCCGTTCCAATAGGGTGTGCAGTGCTATCTCATTGTTGTTTTAATTTGCATTTCCCTTGATGACATATAATGTTCAGAATATTGTCATAATGCCATCTGTGTATCATCTTTGATAAGGTGTTAGTGCAAGCCCTTTGTGTGACTTCATTTTCAAATAAAAACTCTATAGTTGCTCAACTGTATGATTCCATTGAATGTACAGCATTTGATTATAGGGAAAGCAGTCTTCATTGTCATTGGCTCAATTCCTGTCTGTTTGGACTCAATTTATGCACATTCTGGAATTCAACAAAGTTCTAGATTTTTGTTATGATCACCAGTTTAGTAAGTACATAAGCTTTGTCAGAGTAGTATGAAAGCACAATTTTGGAAACCACAAGAGAGCTAATGATTTTAGTCTTCCAGAACCTTATCACTCCAAGACCTTGTATTAAAGAAAGCAGCTCAGCAAATAGTCACACCCTTCCTACATGGATTACTTTTAGCCAAAATAACCCTCACTTTTTGGTTAAACTTTTTCAAATAACCCATAAACTGACCATAGTTGAAAAACACAGACAGACAGATAGACAGACAGATAAATAGGAGGGAGGGAGGGAGGGAAGGAGGAGGAAAGGAAGGAAAATTGACATCGGTGATCACTGTTTCTATCACATTTTGCAAAAAGTCTGATTGCACATTTCATAAGACTTTTTCAGCTGAATAATGCAGCAGACACAGAGCCACACCAGCTTGAATAAACTCTTGAAATACATTTATCCTTCTTTATTTGTTTGTTTGCTTTGTATTGCTACCATACTATACATTATAGTTAAGCAATAGATTTTTTTTAAGTACCAAGAATGTCCCATATATAAATTACCCATAATTACCACATTGGGTCCACATAATTCCCATTTCCGCCTTGTTGGTATCTTTCGATAATGCATCATACCCACAAAATGGGCTATGGGTCATTAGTAAAGAATAATCCCACAACTGTTGGGTTGCCCATGCCTTCAGCAGCAAAATATACATTCTGTAAGTCTGAAACCTACATGCCTTTCCTTTCCTCCCATTAGATATAATACAAAGGAGCTCATTTTCATCATTCAGAAGAATAGTGTTCTCACTTGGATGCTTTGTTCTGATTTACTGCATAAGCTAGCCTTTTTCAGAATAAAAATGACTGCTTTAAATGACGCTTTTTAATATTTCTTCTCTCAGCAGATCACTAAAGGTATATCAGGCTTTGACAAAAACAAAGTTGTCTGGGATACAGTTTCTTCTAACCCTCTTTTTCACCCACAAAATCCATAAGGAGAAAAGCACTTCACACAGTTCCCATTGTTTATATAGTTAATGAGCCACGGATTTGTATTAGTTAAGGACCAAAATAGAAGAAACACCAACAATCGTAATAATGGGATAATGAGGGGTTAAAACTGAAATAGAACAAGAAACTATCCAGTACTGGTAGCTATGGAAAAGAAGAGGCAATATTTGGAGTAAAATGAGTGAAAGGATGATAAGGATCATACTACCTCATGTCTATAGTAAATCTGGGAGAAATTTTTAAAGTATTACACTATTTTATCACAAAGAAATGAAAAGCAACATATTATTTTTTTCTAGTTAAATCTTTTACAGTATTAAAATCTTTTTTTTTTTTTTTTTATTGCAGGCTCCCTGCTGAGCAGAGAGCCCGATGCGGGGCTCGATCCCAGGACCCTGAGATCATGACCTGAGCCGAAGGCAGAGGCTTAACCCACTGAGCCACCCAGGCGCCCCTACAGTATTAAAATCTTGATTTCCTATTCTTACCAAAAGGAATTTTCAGTTGAGTTGAATCATGAATATAAACTGTCTGTGCAACACTGATAATCTAAGAAAGAAACAAACTATGAAGACTATATTGTAATAATGTTGCTTGGTGACAGATGGTAACTACATTTATCATGGTGAGCAATGGAGTTAAGTATAAAACTGTTAAATCATTATGTTGTACTCCTGAACCTAACAGAATACTCTGTGGTAATTATACTTCAGTTAAAAAAGGAGTATTTTGGCCTGAAGGTCAATATTTAAAAAAAAAAAAAAAGAATGCCAAGATGTTCTTTCTAAAATTTCAGATTAACCACAAGAAGAAAAATTAAAGAATTAAGAATGTCAAATTTTGAAAAGCAAGCAGAAGCCCTTTCCTGATTATTTGTAAGCTGGCTATTGACATGTGTCATATTAGAACATTAAAGAGCTCCTGATAGCAATCTGCCCTTAAATTCTCAAAAACAAGAACCTGAATCTCACAGTCTACAGAAAAGCTTCTGACTGACTGATGACAGATTTCTTCTGCTGAAGACTAGGAGGAAACCAGGTTAGTTTAAGCATCAAGGTGCCTAACTGTGTCATAGATTTATTTCATTATACTCTTGCTCTAAAATGTGTGACTCATTTAAATAGAATGATATTTAATATTTTATTTCTACCTGGCTGCTTTAATAAAGACCTATACTTAACACTGGAAAGAACTTAAATGGGGAGATAGAGGGGTAGCATGAATAAAGTGATAAGCAATAAAAGAAGTGAAAACCCTAGGCTTTAAAAACAAAACAAAGCAAACAAACAAACAAAAACCCTAGGCTTAACTGCATATAAATAAATTGTAAGCAGGTATAATATCTATAGGGAATGAAGTCAGAGGTCAATAATCTGGATCAACCAGTGGAAACTAACCTGCAATCTGTAGAAAAGAGACATGAAATTACAATGACTGAAATCAAAGGTAGGTTAGGGGTGGAGATACAAGATCCAAATCAGAGATATAGATTTTGGAAAAAAAGAAAAATCATACAGTTGGAAAAGAAATATTAAGCAAATTTTGAAAAATACAGGAATATATTAATTACAAAATAAAAAGTTTAATAATAAAAAGGAGTTGGAATTTGGGTGTTCAAAGTCATTTCAATTCTTGGATTCAGTTCTTTGCCAAACTTCCTGACAAATTAAATATCTTCTCTGCTCCTCAGAATATATACCAGGGGATATAAAAGCAGAAACCTAACAGAGCTGAGATAATCAAATAATTAATGCTAGTACCTGGTACTGCATCTGGGTCAGAGCAAGTGCTTTGTGGGTTGTATTATTATTATATTTTAAATTCTATCTCCTTCTCTAAATTCAGAAACATTTAATACATAATCTTGCTAAAGAATAGTTCTAGGAGCACCTGGGTGGCTCAGTGAGTTAAAGCCTCTGCCTCCTGCTCAGGTCATGACCCCAGGGTCCTGGGATCAAGCCCCACATCGGGCTCTCTGCTCAGCTGGAAGCCTCTCTCTCGCCTGCCTCTCTGGCTACTTGTGATCTCTGTCTGCCAAATAAATAAATAAAATCTTTTTTAAAAAAGAATATTTCTGAAGTCATTTTATACAAGTAAGTAGAGTAGTGAAAATTTTACTAGCTAAAAAGAAAAAAAAAATAGCTATTAGTAGGCTAGTTAGGTATTTAATTCACCTGCAAGGCTTCATGACAAAACTAGCAAATATGGTCTGTCATCTACTGAGATTTTATACATAGTCACAAAGAAAGCTGTTAATCAACTCATTGAATCGAGCAGAAACTTAAATTTTACATCTTTTAGATTCACACTGATAACATTTATACAATTTTTGTACTAGTTTCAGTGGTTTAGTAATGTACTTTATCACACTGATCTGTATTGCCTAGAGGGGTCCCTTTTCCCTATTTATTCTGAGCCTCCTTAGAGGAAACTAGAGACTCAAGAAAAGAACAGAGCAATTTATCAATCACTGTTAAAAGTGCTATTTTTCTGTCCCTGTTTTTGATGATGGTGGCAGCTATCAACAAAGTCTACAATTTATCTGAGATGCATTTAGAGATCCAACTGGTATCATTTAACACTCATTATGTCTAAAAATTATGCTGTATGCTATGGGATTATAAATGGAAAAGAAGCAAGAACTCTGTCCTCAAGAAGCTTATAATTCACCACAGAAAATATATTACGAACATAAATAATACAATGCAGAAAGTATGGATAAGATGAGAGGAAGAAAATAAACTACTCAGACTTTATAGCAGCATTATTCACAATAGTCAGACAGTGAAAACAACCCAAATGTCCATCAAGAGATAAATGGATAAAAAATACAGGCAGAGGGGCATCTGGGTGGCTCAGTGGTTAAGCCTCTGCCTTAGGCTCAGGTCATGATCTCAGGGTCCTGGGATCGAGCCCTGCATCGGGCTCTCTGCTCGGCGGGGAGCCTGCTTCCCCCCCCCCACCGTCTGCCTCTCTGACTACTTGTGATCTCTGTAAAATAAATAAATAAAATCTTTTAAAAAAAATACAGGCAGATACAATGGAATACTGTTCAACCTTAAAAAGGAATGAAACTCTGACACATGCTACAACATGGATGAACCTTGAAGCCATTATGCTAAGTGAAGTAAGTCATAAAAAGATAAATATGATATAATCCCACTTATATGAGGCACCTAGAGTAGTTAAAATTCAGAGAGACAGAAAGTAAGATTGTGGCTGCTTGGGATTGGGGTGAGGGGATAATGAAGAGTTTTTGTTCAGTGGGTACAGAGTTCAATATACAATGATGGAAAAGTTCTAGAGATGGACAGCGATAGTTGTACAACACTGTAAATGTATTTGATGCTTCTTAACTGTAAACTTTAGAATGGTTAAAATATTGAATTTTATACTATGTATATTTTACCATCATATAAAAAAGAAAAAAGAACAGAAACAACAGGCAGTTTGGTATAAATTTAAATTTTGAAATGTATAAGATATTTCCTAGAAAAATAGGGATAACCCTGTCCTTGATCCAGGTATTCTGCATACAGAGATAGCCAGAAAATTCACAGAAAAAGAATAATTGTATCTGGATGCTTTTGGCCAAAACTCTAAATATTAACTGTTAAAAAGATGAAAGTGGTGTGAAAATGAAACTACATGCAGGTCTGCATGGGCACAAAGAACATAGAAAGATGACTGCTTACTGAAATGAAAACAAAACATTAAAAAAGATAACTGCTTATTGAAAGAAATCAGATTTTCTTTTATGATGAAGTTACAGTCCAGTGAGAAAATTCTGTCCTGGTTCCATCACGTGGATTAATTTTGTTTGCTTATTGACATTTCCTACTGGCAGTAAGCCTTTATCATAATTCTTTTAAACAAGGTTTTAATTTTGAAAGCTATGTTCTCTATGACAAATGATACAATACACTAGTCACTTCCTTCAACTATATGTGTGAACTTCACCGTTGGTGCCTTTGAAACGTAGCTTAAATAGAACATTCACTCTCCATTTGACTCGCTCTTGGAACTGAGATTCCAGAAGAGAGCACTGTCTTTTATTAAGTTAGTTACAGGGTATTTTTAGCAGGTTGAAAGCTGGTACTGTTTCCAACAAAATGAATGAAGTTTGGTAAATGGCGGACAGTTGGTTTCTCACTTTGGATGCCCTTGCTATTTGTACATGAGGCCGTGAATCACACTGCTTAAAAAAGCTAACAGTGTATTTATGTATAGGAATAGCATCTCAGATTCTGCTTATATACTGACAGTCTTGTGTTGATGGTAATAAAGCCTACTATTATCCTGCCAGCATATCTGATGTTGAAGAGTCCTTTTGGTAGAGAAAAGAGCCTTTTAAAAATACTAACTGCTCTCAGTAGCATTTAGTACAACCTGTGAGAGGCTGTCATTTTTTCTGATCTACTTTTAATTGCTGGGAATATAATGGTGTCCACTGAAATAAAAACTAAAACAGTCAACATGCTGTTGAAATTTATCAATGCAGCAATTATTTAATAAGACTTTATGACACTGTATAGAGCTCTGACAATATGGTCTTAAAGATGGTGCATAAGCAGAAATCTGTTTCTTCTTTCAGAAGCCCTAAAAACCTTATGTTTAAGGGTATTATTAAATAACCACCAGACATATGCATTTTCCATTCTTTATGTTACCATTTCCCTTTCCCACTATCTCTCTTTGATTGTGCAAATTAAATTTGCTTTTGGAATACAGTTACTATCCTAAAATGCATATTTTGTATGTAAGCCTTTCCACCTGAAAAGATTAAAACCAGCCTTGAAGAAACTTGAACAATGTTAGTAGTCACCAATACTTGCTTGAATTTGTCTCTGAATTTATTAAACACCCCTCCTGATTTATGATCAGGGGCAATGGGTGAGGTTAAAATACTTAGCTTATCCTGAGATGTCTTTCCATGCATCTTTGATAACTAAACCTAATTACAAGGTACGCCTAAAAAGAGGGATTCAAGTAAGATTTTCTATGAAATGCGATGATCTATGAATCTACACAGACTGTGCATTTATGATAAAAAGAAAGAACTGAATTTACTGAGGATGAAAAAAGGTATTCAGACATTTCATATATATTTTAATGTCCTATAAAAACCAGTCCTAGAAATAGCCCTAAATAGCACTGACCAGCAAAATAAAAATTCATAGTTTAGGAGGATAATTTCATATAATCAATTAGTAGTTTCTGTATATTACATTCACATACGACCTTAGTGATATATTCTATTGCATTCCTATAAGTGATATAAAGAGGACATCATACCCAAAGAGCTATCCCTTCTGTTTACTTATTCAATTATCCATATTTCTTTGCCATTTTTACATTTATCCTTAAAAACTCCTTGAGATTTGTCCTACTCTTACTGTCATTTAATGACTTCACATATTACTTTAGAAAGGCCATTAAAGATGATATTATAGATTACAGATCTGCATAAAGAGGTACCCCAATTGTGTGAATAAAATATCAGTGCTTTCTTTTTTTCTGCAGGAAATAGTCCCCTTGATTGCAGAGTATCTGGACATCCTAATAACATAAACTGGCCTGCCAGAGACAAAGCAGGTAGATTTGATTTATCTCAGGAAGTTTAAAAAAAAAAAAAGTCTCTTCAAGGAAGGAGGTTAAAGCTATAAAGATTCTTCATAATGAATCCTGATAATGAGGAGCAAACAATGAGCCACTTTTTATGGCAGTTCATGATTTGGGCAGAAGTGAAAAAGAAGACTGCACTGGTCATGTGCTCCTGGGACTCAAACAGAAAAATACAACATGGTGAAGAAATATATTGTTTCCTAATCTCAGAGGAAACATTGAAAATGTTTTTCAAAGGAAAAAAAATTAATCACTGTCCAAAATTATCACTGTTCCATTAGTCGCAGTCCTTTTGTTTTTGTGTCCTGTTTACCTTCCACATGTAGAAGCTATGTAGTCCAAATTGTTGGTGGGTTTTCCCCCCATATTCAATATATTTTTGCAGTACTCCTACAGTAGATGCACAAAAGAGTTTGAGTGGATATTCATAAATGGAAAACTAAGGGACTCTGTGAATCCGGATATTGATTCCCTCACCCTCTGTCCTCCGTCTAGAATACAGCTTAATAAATGTTATTACATCTGTGCAATACACACGACTAAAAAAATGGTAGGTCCCACTAAAGGCATTGTTATTTGTGGTTGTCTGTAAGAATAGTTATAAAAAATTTTGGTACTGATAGTGTTTACAACATTTGGAAATTTACTATCGTTTTTAATGAGTAATAAAGAGAGTTTTCTATGGAGATGATAAAAATAGTAAATACATCCTTCTCCTTCTAAATTGTGTTTCTCTAGAAAGGTCAGGTTTAATGGAACCACGTAAGTCTTCAATTGTTGAAAACAGAAATGTGAACTCTAGACAACAAAAACAATGAGACATCAGGAATATACATAGTGGAATAAATAAATACAGCAGAAACCCATAACAACAGATTTATATAATTATAGATTTATATAATTTATATGTTATATAAATTATATAAGTATTCCTTTCTTTATATAATTATTCCTTTAACTGAAATTTAGTTTTTTTTTTAAAGGAAGATATGGGGACAATTTTTCACATAAAAAAATATTGTAAAGTTATCTGCTATCTTACAGGATTCTGCTAATGTCCATGTTGAAAACTTTCATTTAATAAAGATGATGATGGGGTGCCTGGGTGGCTCAGACTGTTAAGCTTCTGCCTTAGGCTCAGATTCTGATTGGGATGGAGTCTACCTGGGCTCCCCACTCAGGGAGAGCCTACTTCTCCCTCTCCCTCTGTCCTCCCCTACCCCACTCTCTCTGGTGTGCAAATTCTCAAATAAATAAATAAAATCTTTTAAAATAAATAAATAAAAACTTTAAAAATAAATAAATAAAGATAATGATAGAGTCCAACTAAATTCTTGAATACTCTCTCAGTCTCAGAGATTATAAGTCAAGACCTTTTAAGCACCACTGCTCCAGTTATTCTTTTTTTTTTTAAATATTTTATTTATTTATTTGAGAGAGAGACAGAACATGAGCATGAGCAGAGGGAAAAGACTGAGGGAGAAGCAGACCCCCCCACTGAGTAGGGAGTCCGATGCAGGACTCAATCCCAGGACCCTGAGATCATGACCTGAGTGGAGGCAGCCACTTAACCGACTGAGCCACCCAGGTGCTCTGTTTCAGTTATTCTTAACAGGGCACTCAAGAAAAATAAAAAGTCATAGGTTGTATATAGGATATAGCCCTGTGACCATAAAGTAGTTCATATCTTATAGGCTTATTGACTTTGCAAGTCATCTGTGAATGAAAAAATTCTTAACTTCCCAGTCCTAAAACTGTAATTAGCTCAACTGTTCTGATATATATGAGCCAAAATGATTTCATTAATGGATTTCATAAACAAGAAGCTCAAGGCTTTATATTTGTCCTCATACTCTAACCTTGGATTCTAAAATTGTAATTATACACAGAAAATCAAGTTTTATACAGTGACATGATGTAAAACAAAATATATCAAGTTTATTTTTATGTTTAATTAATCAAAGGAAAATCAAGATCAAATAAATAACATTTTAAAGTATGCTATAATTCTAGGGGCACCTGGGTGTATCAGCGGGTTAAAGCCTCTGCCTTTGGCTCAGGTCATGATCCCAGGATTCTGGGATTGAGCCCCACATAGGGCTCTCTGCTCAGTGGGGAGCCTGCATCCCTCTCTCTCTGTCTGCCTGCCTCTCTGCCCACTTGTGATCTCTCTGTGAAATAAGTAAATAAAATCTTAAAAAAAAAATACAACATAATATTAAAAAAAATAAAGTATACTACAATTCTAAATACAGTAACAAAAGAGAAAGAAAGTTCTGAACCAACACACCAAAGGTTAAGTAATCTAGAAGATTCACAGATTTCTATCTTATAGCATGAATAAGGTAAGTTCAATAAGGTAGTTCAATCTCTCATTTAATTGGTATTTGAGAGCACAGATGACTTCCACTCCCCCTTCCCACTTCTGTGTTATAAAACGGGGTGCCAGTAGAAATAAAGTTCTGTTACTATATTATTTCTTGCCTCCAGTAACCCTGCTACCTTGACTTGTATACCTTTTACTTAATAATCTCACAGAAAAATTCTACAGACTAACTTAAGAAATTTCAGTTTTTAAAAAATCATCCAAACTTTGAAAATAAAACCATGAGTAGTTAGTTGGTAGGAATCTTATGTGACTTAAAATTTTTAAATCAATTTATTAGTAATTTCACTTTATTCCTTATTCTCATTCTCCTCTTGAACCAGAGAGGATATTTCAATACTCTCCTAATATTTAACACCCACCTAACCTGAAATACCTGGTTTTTTTCTTTATTTTTTTAAAGATTTTATTTATTGATCTGTCAGAGAGAGCACAAAGCAGGAGGAGCAGCAGCGGCAGAGGGAGAAACAGGCTCCCCACTGAGCAAGGAGTCTGATGTGGGACTCCATCCCAGGACCCTGGGATCATGACCTGAGCCAAAGACAGATGATTAGCTGACTGAGCCATCCAGGCATCCCCCCCCCTTTTTTTTTCCTTTAAAAACATTAAAAGCAGACCCTTAAAAATTCTTAACTTAAATGGGCGATTTATCTTATCTGATATTACTTGCATTTTATTGACACTATCTCCTCCTAATACAGAAAGTCTCTAACCATCCTAAACGTAAGGCTCATGAACCTTTTCAGCACATGTGGCAAAGATTTTCTAGGAGGCACTGACTGGACACACTCAGAAACCCTTTCAGATCCCAGTTTTTCATTCACCCCTGTTACTATGGCCACAGGATTTTTACAAGCATAGGTATGTCCAGCATATTGAGCATCACTTGTATGTCAAGTCAAATAATTCTATCAACAGAACTCCATTTGTGGGTGAAAGATTTAACTTAGTCTTACTCATCTAGCAATAAGATGAATTAAAATATTTATATATTTAAAATAACATATATTACTTAAAAATGTATATTTAAAATCCAGCTGGGCTGTGCTGGATTTTACAGGAAATAACAAGGATAGACAAACAGATCAAATGACTCTGGGGAAAGAATCAGCCCCAGAATGTGGGACACTCTATAAGAAAATACCTAAATTCTTCAAAAGACATTAAAGGGAATCAGAACCAGTTAAGCTTACAGTTAATGAAAGAACAAAACTAATATAACTGAGCCAAGAAAGGACTATAATTTATAGATATAGGTGGCCATTCATCTTGTGGTTTATGAAGAAAAGTACTGAACATGGAGCCCATGTTTATTTCTCTCTTTGCTACAACTTGTAAACTGTCCTGGGTTAAATCACTTTAATTTTTTATGTCCCAAAATGAAAAAAACAGATATGGATAACATAGTTCCGTGTATCCTCATAAGACAAAGAAGTTGATGTGAATACAACAGCTGCCTGTAACATTTTTGAGCCCAGATAAAATGGTCTTGGGCCTCTTTGGATTGTTAAAAAAAAAAAAAAAAAAAAAAAGTTACTACAAACAAGAGATTTAGATCTCTAAAGACTGTTTGAATTATCAAATATAAAATATAAGATAAAATATATAAAACATTTAAAGAAAAAATATGAGATAATAAGTGAATGGGCCATAAAAAAACATTAATGTCAGGAACATATGAAAAATGGGCATTTAGAACTAAAAAAATATAATTTTTGAAATTAAAAGAAAAAAGCCTGAATGAACCAGTTATACAACAGATCAGACATATCTAAAGACAGATTTAGTGAACACTGAGCTAAAGCCAAATAATTACATAGGATACAGCACAGGGAGGAAACAAAATGAAAGATATGAAAGAGAAATTAAGAGACATAGAGGATAAAACAAAAATATATAACATATGCTTAATCCTAGCCTCATCAGGAAAAAAAACAGAATAAAGGAGAGAAGATATTCAAATATGTAATAGTTGAGAACTGCCATAAAAGCTGGGTTTACAAATAAAGCACAGTGTATATAAGCAAAATCAAAAGCACTACACCTAAATATATTGTGGTAAAATTACAAATCACCAAAATAAAAAAAATGACAAGATCTTAAAAGAAAACAGAGTAAAACAGATTTCCAAAATAGTAAAAAATAATCAGAATAACAAGATTTAAAAAAAAAAAAAAAAGTAATGAGAATTGGACTTTTCAAAAGAAATAATGAAGAATGAAGTCTTCAAAGGGCTAAGGTTATTTATGAAATAAATGTACAATTAGAGACACAATGAGATTAAAAGATGGAAGTATACATTGATTAAATTCTAACTGTAACAGAGATAAAACAGTTGTATTAAGATTAGAACTTAAGACAATTAGTAATAATGAAGAAAGTCATTATATAATAAAAAATTTTATTTGAACAGAGAAAAATAATAATAATAAGCTTATATATAAATATGTAAAGAAATATGCAAAGAAAAACTTGATAAAATTCAGAAATATATTGCACAAAATTTGTTATTATATGTAATGAAGTATGGAAAAAAAATGATAGAATTTAGGAATACATTGTAAATAAATTTGTTATTATAGTAGGAGATTCTGTCCTTATGATAAGTAAATGTAAAATTGTTAAGGATATAAAACATTTTGATAATCAAACTTAAAATTTTATTTAGTCTGGTTCAAGATGGCTAGTAGAAGACTCTGAACTCACCTTCTCCATGACACACTAAATTATTAATAGAACAATTCCTCCTAAAGAAGAACTGAATGCTGACTGAACTGCTACTGAACAACCAAAAAGAGAACAGCAAGAGAGATGAAGACACAGCAGCAAAGGGAACCCCCACTGCCAATGCTGCAAATGGCAGTAAGAAGGGATAGTCATGAGGGACTAGAAACCTATCCCTCTGTCCTTGAGCACAGGAAACAAACAAAATACAAAACAAAAACACCCCATGGTTTAACATATAAAACAGACAACACTAGAATTCTGCCAAGTAGCAGAGGAGCTATAGGAAAGCTCTCCAGGTCAGAGGAACTAGAGAAACACATGGTTTACGTCCCTGCCCCACCTTAAAAGCTGAGAACAGAGAGGGTCCAGACACCATCATGAGCAGGTTGGTCATCTCAGTGAGTTCATGGCTCCAGCAAGCCATAAGTCTATACCAGCCCTAGTTGTATAGCCACAGTTTAAAAGGGTCAAAGAGCAATAGGAACCCCCTCTCTTCCTCCACATTAAAAGCTCAGACCTGAGCAGGGACTGGATACCAGAAGGGACAAGTTCAGGTGCCGTAACTTAAGGTCATAACGGATGGATCCAGTTCTTATAGGGAGCTTCTCATCTCAGCAAGCCCAAGGCCCTCAAGCCCACATGAGCCCTAGTTTCTCAAAAGAACAGGAAAAAAGCCATGGTATAAAAGGGGTGAGGAACTTTCAGAACATTCCCTCCCCCCCCCCCCCCCACCTTAAAAGCCCAGAATGGAGCAGGGTCTAGCACATAGTGAGCTTGCAACTTCAGCAAGCCCAAGGTCCACAGACCACAGTAGTCACACTGTGGTGCTGGGACACAGAAAACAAGCTGTGATTTTGAGTTTTCTTTCTTTTCTTTTTTTTGGTAATTTTTATTACTTTATTTTATTATTTAAACTTTGTCTTTTTTGTTTTTATTTTTATCTTTTTGGTTTTGTTCTTTATTATTTTTTCATCTCCTTTTTCTCTTTCTTCTCTGTTCTTTTTCTTTTCTCCTTTTAAATATTTTTTTCCTTTCTCTTTTCTTTTAGTATTTTGGGTGTGGTTTTTTGGTTGTTGTTTCTTGGGGGTTTTTTTGGTTTGTTTCCTTGCTTTTTAACTTTTATTATTATTTTTTTCTTTACTCTTTCTTTAAAACCTTGGTTTAAAAGGGTAACTAGCATATACAAGCCATCGCTCCAGCTCACCAGCAAAAGTCATCAAGCACAAACAGTCTGCATCAGTGACATCATACACAAGACCACTCCTTCAACTTTGGGAGAAGTAGCCATTTCACCTAATCCAGAAACAAACACAAAAATTCAAGCAGAGTGGGGAAAAAAAGAAATATGCTCCAAAAGAAAGAATAAGAAAAAGCCTCAGAAAAAGAACCAAGTAAAACAGAGACAAGCAATATGCCCAACAAAGAATTTAAAGTAATGATTGTAAAGACACTCACTGGGTTAAAGAAAGGAATGGGAGAACTCAGTGAGACCTTCAATAAGGAAATAGGAAATAATGAAAAGAGTCAATCAGGTTTGAAGAATACATACAGTAACTGAAGTAAAAAATACCCTAGAAAGAATCACTAATAGATTAGAGGATGTAGAAGAACAAATCAGCAATCTGAAAGACAGGGTAATGGAAACCACAAAAGCTGAAGAGTAAATAGAGAAAAGAATTTTTGAAAATGAGGATAAAGAGATCTCTCAGATAACATCAAGCAAAGAAACATTCACCTTATAGGTCCCAAAGAAGACAGAGAGAAAGGTGCAGAATATGTATTTGAAGAAACAATAACTGAAAATGTCGCTAACCTATGGAGAGAAATAGACATCCAAGACTAAGCAGCAAAGAGTGTTCCAAACAAGATGAACCCCAAAACATCTACACCATGACACATAATAATTATAACGTCAAAGGATAAAAATAAAGAGAAAATCTTAAAAGTAGCAAGAGAGCAACAAAAAGTTACCTACAAGGGAAAATCTATAAGGATATCAGTTGATTTTTCAGAAGAAACTTTGCAAGCCAGTTGGGAGGGGCATAATATATTCAGAGTGCTGAAAGGAAACAACCTACAACCAAGAATACCCAGCAAGGTTATCATTCAGATTTGAAGGAGCAATAAAATTTCCCAGAAAAACAGAAGATAAAGGTATTTATCACCACTAAATTAGCCTTACAAGAAATGTTTAAGACACTTTTTTATGTAGAAAAGAAATGACCACAATTAGACATAAAAAATCAATAAAAAGATGTAAAACATGAGAACATACACATAAAGTGTGAAGACAGTAAAAAGGGAGAAGGGGAAAAAGAAAAAGAAGATTTTTTTTTTCTTTTTTTGGGTTTGTGTGTGTGTGTGAGTGTGTGTGTGTGTGTGTTTAAACTTAAATGACCATCAAATTAATATGGACTGCTATTTACTATGTTATATATGAACTTTATAGTAACCAGAAACCCAAAGCATATGATAGACACAAAAAAAAAATAAAGAGAAAGAAAGCAAAACAAAATACCACACATACCCATTAATCACAAATTTAAAAAGAAAGAAAGAAAGAAAAAAAAGCAAGAGAGGAAGAAAGGAACAAAGAAGAACTAAAAAAAAACAAATAAAAAAAATTTTTAAATGGTAACACATAACTATCAATAATTACTTTAAAGTAAATGGCCTAAATGCTCCAATCAAAAGGCACAGAGTAGAAAAATGGATAAAAAATAAGACTCATCTATATGCTGTCTACATAAAACTTATTTCAGACACATAGATGCATACAGACTGAAAGTAAAGGGACAGATAAATATTCACCAAGCAAATGGAAGTGGAAAGAAAGGGTAGTGATGCTTATACCAGACAAAACAGACTATAAAACCAAAACTGTCACAAAAGACAAAGAAAGGTATTACATAATGATAAAGGAATCAATCCAACCAGAGGATACATTAACTGTAAATATTTACATACCCACTGCTGAAGCAATATACAGAACGAATAGAGAGCACAATGTGTCTTTGAATGATACATTGGGCCAAATGGACAAAAAAAAATGGACAGATATATACAGAACATTCCATATAAAAACAACAGAATATACATTCTTTTCAAACATGCATGGAACATTCTCCAGTATAGAATGCATATTGGGACATAAAACAAGCCTCAGTAAATTTAAGAAGATTAAAAATATAGCATGCTTCTTTTCCAATCACAACAGTATTAAACTAGAAAAAAAAATCACAAGAAAAGAACTGGAAGAAACACAAAAATGTGGAGATTAAGCAACATGATATTAAACAACCAATGGGTCAATGAGGCAATCAAAGAAAAAAAATCAGAAAGTTCATGGAGACAAATGAAAATGAAGACATAATGGTACCAAATTTCTTGGGGCACAGCAAAAGCAGTTCTAAGAGGGAGGTACATAGCGACACAGGCCTATCTCAAGAAATAAGAAAAAACTCAAACAATCTAACTTTACACCTGAAGGAACTAGAATAAGAAGAATAAGCAAAACCCAAGATGAGTAGAAGAAAGGAAATAATAGAGATCAGAGGAAAAATAAATGGTATAGAGGGGCACCTGGGTGGCTCAGTTGGTTAAGGATCTGCCTTTGGCTCAGGTCATGATCCCAAGGTCCTGGGATTAAGGTCCAAATCAGGCTCCCTAATAAGTGGGGAACCTGTTTCTCCCTCTCCCTCTGCCACTTCCACTGCTTGTGCTCTCTCTCTCTCAAATAAATAAATAAAAATCTTTAAAAATAAATAAATGACATACAGGCTAAAAAAAATTTTTTTTTTAAATCAATGAAAACAAAAGCTAGTTCTTTGAAAAAATAAACAAAAAATGGCAAACCCTTAGCCAGACTCATCGGAAAAAAAGGGAAAAGACCCAATTAAACAAAATCAGAAATGAGAGAGAAGTAATAACTGATAACACAGAAATACAAAAGAGTATAAGAGAATACTAAAAAAATTATATTCCAACAAACTGGACAAGCTGGAAGAACCAGATGAATTCCTAGAAACACACAATCTTCCAAAATTAAACCAGGAAGAAACAGAAAATCTGAACAGACCAATTACAGGTAATGAAATTGAACTGATAATCAAAAAAAGCAAAATGCAGAAGTCCAGGACCATATGAATTCACAAGTGAATTTCACCAGACATTGAAAAGAGTTAAAACCTATTCTCCTCAATCTATTCTAAAAATGAGGGGCACCTGGGTGGCTCAATGGGTTAAGCCTCTGCCTTCGACTCAGGTCGTGATCTCAGAGTCCTGGGATCAAGACCCACATCAGGCTCTCTGCTCAGCAGGGAGCCTGCTTCCCCCCCTCTCTCTGCCTGCTTCTCAGTCTACTTGTGATCTGTCAAATAAATAAATAAAATCTTTTTAAAAAATATATTCTAAAAAGGAGAAGAGGAAGGAAAGCTTCTACAAACATTACAGAAAGCCAGCATTATCCTGATACCAAAACCAAAGACACCACGAAAAAAAACAAAACAAACAAACAAACAAAAAATACACAAAGCTATAAGCCAATATTCCTGATGAACGTAACATAGGTATAAAAATCCTCAACAAAATATTAGCAAACCACATACAGCAATACATTAAAAAGACATTCACCACAATAGGTGGAATTTATTCCCAGGATGCAAGAACAGTTCAATATTCAGAAATCAACCAAGGTCATATAGCATATCAACAAAATGGAGGAAGAAAGTCATATGAGCATCTCAAAAGATGGAGATAAAGCATTTGACGAGAGTCAACATCCATTTGTGATAAAAAAAAAAAAAAACTCTAAAAAAAAATGGGGTAAGAGGGAACATACCTCAACATACTAAAGGTCATATATGAAAAACCCCAAGCTACTATCATCCTTAATGGTGAAAAACTAAGAACCTTCTCTTTGAGATCAAGAACAAAACAGGGGTGTCCAATCTTGCCACTTTTATTCAACATAGTACTAGAAGAAGTAGCCATAGCAATCAGACAAGTAAGAGAAATAAAAGGCACCCATATTGGTAAAGACATTAAACTGTCATTATTCCCAGATGACATGATACTATATGTAGAAAATCCTAAGCATCCTCACCAAAAAATAACTAGAATAAAGGAATTCAGTAAGGTGGCAGGATACAAAATGAATACCCAGGAATTGGTAGTGTTTCTATACACTATGAAGTCCTAGAAAGAGAAACTGAAAAAACAATACCATTTACAATTGTGGTAAAAAGAATAAAATAACTAAGGATAAACTTAACCAAAGAGATGAAAGACATGTACTCTGAAAACTATAAAACAATAATGAAAGAAATTGAAGATGACACAAATAGAAAGATACCCCCTGCTTATGAACTGAAAACATTAATATTATCAAAACATCCATATGACACAAAGCAATCTACAAATTCAGTACAATTTCTTCAAAATACTAACAGCATTTTCTATAAAACAAGAATAACAATGAAACTTATATGGAACCACAGATGATCTGGAATAGCCACAGCAATCCTGAGAAAGAAAACAAAGCTGAAAGTATCACAATTCCAGATTTCAAGATATACTACAAAGCTGTAGTAATCATAGCAGTATAATACTGGCACAAAAATAGACACACAGATCAAAAGAAGAGAGACCCCAGAAATAATCCCACATTTATATGGCCAAATAGTCTATGACATAGGAGGCAAGAATATACAATGGGGAAAAGAGTCTTTCCAATAAATGGTTCTGGGAAAACTGGACCACTTCCTAACACCATACACAAAAACAAACTCAAAATGGAATAAAGACCTACAGGTGAGACCTGAAACCATTAAAATCCTAGAAAATAACACCACAGTACTTTCTCTGACACACACACACACACACACACACACACACACACCAAAATACTACATAGCCATTAAAATGAGATCATGCTATCTGAGACAATATGGATGGTTTTGCAGGATATTACACTGTAAAATAAGTCATGATTCCACTCATAAGTGGACTTATGAACTCTTAAAATAGGAATAAACAAATAAAAAGCAAAATCAGAATTATAAATACAGATAACAAGCCGATACCTGCCAGAGGGGGAGGAGGGAAGGGTTGGGCAAAATAAGTGAGGGGAGAAGGAAATACAGGCCTCTAGTTATGAAATAAGTAAGTCACAGGGATAAAAAGAACAGCATAAGAAATACAATCAATGATATTGTAATAGCAATATAATGGGACAGCTGGTAGTGGTTACTTGTGGTGAACATAGCATAATGTATAAACTTATCACTGATTTATCTGCCTGAAAGCAATATAACATTGTGTGCCAACTATACTCAAAAAGTAATAAATAAAAACAAATAAATACGTTTTTTACAAATTTTATTTTTAAGGCTAATATATGTTTCTGCTCCTAACAGATAATTTATGTTCTTCTCAAGAGTATGCGAAATAGACATTTTTAAAATTGACCATATCGTAAACCACAGAGCAAGTCTCAACAAATGTGAAGAATCAATATCATATGACCATGTTCTTTAACCACAATATAATGACATAGAAGCCAGTATTAAAAGATGTTTTTAAAGTTTTCATATAACAGGATACATAAACACACAATATAAATAACATATTAGGGAAAGTAAAACAGCAAAAACAAAATATTTGGAACTGAATGATAGTGAAAGCACAAAAGATTGGAAAGATGATACAAAAATACTGTTTATAGAAAAAATATTATATTCAAATTATTATTGCAGAAAGATTAAAAATTAATAAAGTATCCAACTTAAGAAATTTCAAAAAATAAACCAAATAAAGTAGAAGACAGATGAAAAAAGAGTTAAAAGTAACAGACTAGAAAGTAAGCAGAACAAAGAGAAAAATGAATAAAACTAAGTTCTTTAAATACAACTAATAAACTGGAGAAAATTATCAAGAAAATGCAAAAAGAGAGAGACCAGAAACACAAACTAAATACGATTAGGAACGTAAAAGAGACATTACAGATCCAAGATAGATTTAAAAGTTATTAAGAAATATAATTAATTTAATGCCAATAAATTTGAAGAAGCTTTAGATAAAAGTCAAAAATCCCTCAAAATATAACATGCATCAAAGCAAAACTAAATATAAATAAAAAGTCTGAATAGCCCTAAACCCATAAAAAAATTCAATTGTAATTAAAAACACTTCATAAGGAGCATCTCAAGTCTAGATAATTGTACAGATAATTGTATATGATGTTTTCTTGACCATTGGGAAAAACAGATAATAACAAAATCAAATGACCAACCCAGTAAAGGTAATGAAAATTGGAGAAAGATGCACAAAGGGAAACTACAGTCCAATTTAATAAATGAACATGAGTACAAAAAGATGCAAATATCCAAAATATATTGGCCAAGATGAATAGCGTGAAATTTGAAATTTTATGTTTGTGTTGGCAGTCATTTTAATCAAGAAAGAAACCTCCTCATTAGAAATAGTTAAAAGTGATTACATTTGGAAAAGGGACTTGTAAGTTGAGGGTACCAAAGGAAACTTTAACATTTATTTTTGAAACTTGCATATAGTCATTTTCTATTATACATATGTTACCTTTCCCTTCTTTTTTTTCATCTGGCTTGATAAATTAGGGCCATTTTTTAAAAATTTCATTTTATTTTGTCCTTGGTATTTCTATGTTAAAATCAATAAATACTCTAAAATATAGTTTACAATTTCATACCATTGAATTGAAAAATATCTAGATTAAAATAAATGATACATTTAGAAATAAAATTAATAAAATAATCAGAATAGGCTAATAATAGAAGAAATGGAAGAACTGAGAAAAATGGCAAAAATGGTGCCAGGCTAGACAGCTCTAGGCAAGTTTTTTCATAACTTGTGCCAGATCACAGCAAAAGATTAAGCTCCCTAAATTACTTACAAAATTAGCATAAGCTGGATACTAAAACCTAACAAGAATAATACAATGGGAAAAAATCTCAAACTAATTTCATCTTCAGGCATAGATGTATTAGTAATGCCAATGAAATAAACCAGGCCAGATGACAGGGGGCTAAACTACAGTGACAGTGCAAGAAAGAGTAAGAAATGTAAGAAATGTAAGATTATGATTTTTTTTTTTTTTTAGTAGAACAATCAGAATTTGGTGATGGAGTAAACACGAGAGAATTGAATAACTTGGCTTTTGGGCTAAGCAACTGGAAAAATTAAATTCATTCACTGAGACTCAGAAGATCACAGAAGGTGGTTTTCCAGGTGGGTATGTGGGTAGGAAACAGTGGACCTACTAAGTTTGGAATGCCTTCTGTATCCAAGAACAGGGTCAGAAAGTTGATTCGATACCTAAGCCTTGAGTTCAGGAGACTTCCCAACATTTAGAAATAAATTTGGGAGTCAACTGCAAAGGCTATTTAAAGACCAGAGTTGAGACACCATTACTGTTATGACTGTTAAACCAACATTTAAGAGGAGCAAAGGGCGCTGGATGGAGAGTCTCGGTTCGACAACAAACCACAAGAGAAACTGAAACAGAGAAGTTTATTACTCCCAGGTATTGGAGGAAGTACACAGAATGTCTCAAGGAGACACATGGAAGGTCAAGGCAAAATGAAGACAGAGAGAAAATGACAGGATTGGGGCACATGCCTTAATCAGGGCCCATAGTCTGAGTGCTTTAAGGTTCCCAGGCTGAGGCCAGATTGGTCAATTCAAACCAAAAGAGCAGGATTCTGGTAAGCTCCACGGGGGTCTTACTTCAGGAGCGCACAAGAAAAAGGCCCTGGGAGGCAGGGAGACTGTTAATCACCAGGGCTACTGGGGTAGTCACATCAGAAACACAGATTTACTTTTGATTCTATGGGTTGTTCTCTAGGGTTTGTCCTTGCATGAGGAACCAGTTTGAGTCTGAGGTCCTCACAGGCCACTTGACTAAACAAAACAGATGCCAAGGCAGCAACATCATGGACTAGTTACCTAAACTCTTGACAACTACCAAATGACTGGAGTGTCACCAGGCTGAAAAGAAATTCAAGGACTGAAACTTTGGTGGGTGAGAAGGAACCAGCAAGGGAGCCTGAGAAGAGGCAGTTAGGGTGAAGTTAAGAGGAAAACTAGGAGAGATGGATGGCCTAGAAGCCAAGAGAAGAAAAAGTTTTAAGAAGGAGGAGAAGAAAAAGTTTTAAGAAGGAAGTTCTATGAGAAAAGCTGCTCTTAGTCAAATTAACATGAGGGCTGAGGGAGAACCAGCAATTGGATCTAGAAGTGTGGAAGTCGTAGATGTTGATAAGTCTGTGTCAGGGGAGTTTTGAGTTATAAAGCCTGATTGAAGTGAAGTCAAGAGAATGAAGGATGGGAAAAGGGGGGTCAAAAATGAGGCCTGTGTCTAGAGGAGACTGAGTCAAAGAAGTGACAGTGATCTTGGTGGTGGTGGTGATGCTGCTACTAAAACAGGAGAGAAAGCAGTATGTTTTAAAGAAAATGGTCCAGAAGACAGGGAAAATAGCAATTTTCATGAGAAAAAGAGGACAAAGGCATCATAAATATTCTTCCTCTATCAATAACAAAGATTCTAGCTATATATGTCCTCTTATTCACTTTCTAATTACAATCATAAATGATTCCTATTGCAATCATAAGAATCTGCAGGAGTATCCTACAGAATCTCCGGTAAATGCCCTACATGGCCTTGATTGCCTTTGTTGCCCTGGTGAATGGAGTTTCATAATCCAACAGATTCTGGTTGAGCATGGTCCAGATGATTCCTTCCCAATTCTAAAACACCCTTGCCTCTAAAGTTGTTTCAGTGTCTCACTGAAGTAGTTTGTCTTCTCAGACTGAACCCTTAATTTTCCCAGTAAAGGGGCACCTAGATGGCTCAGTCAGTTGAGCATCTGCCCTGGGCTCACGTCACAATCCCGTGGTTCTGGGTTCAAGCCCCATATAGGGCTCCCAGCTCAGTGGGGAGCCTGCTTCTTCTCTCCTCCCTGTCACTGTCTCTGTCTCTCTTAAAAAAATAAATAATAATAATTTTCCCAGTAAAATGTCAACCTCCTACATACAAACATACAAACACACACACACACGTGTGCACACACACACACACACACAGTCCCTTTAATCGCCCCATTTATTCCTTAGAAGTAGCTCACACTGTTGCAGCTTTCTTAGGAAACATCCCTTGAATCACAGCCATTTCACTGCACTAACGTCATAGTCAAAAAGTAAGTTCAAACTTTCTCTTTTATATAGAATGCAGTGGCATGTGTTTCGAGACTGCATGTACTGCTCAAACTCTTGACATTGTTTTTGATTGAAAAGGATATTTTGAAATGTCATTCTTACTCTTATGTGCATTCCTATACATATATTCTTACTAGTACATACTATTATTACTATTCTCTTGTTCATATTTTCTCAGAACAGAAACTAATTAATACTATCAAATGTTTCTGAAATGAAAAACTGTTTTTCATAAGCTCTCTAGGTCTACCACATGCAAAAAAATCTTTTCCCAAAACTTTGGAAGATAAAATACTACAGAGGATAGATTTTACCCTGTTCATTTGTGCCATAAGGAAATAACTCTGAATCTTTACAATGAGTTCTCCTCTTCTAAATCACTATAATTGTTTCCCATGCCAGTATAATCACTCACTTAATCTGATTAAGAGGAGCAACATTTAGTTTATCAACATGATTAAAGGCAATGTACAAAAGAATGTGAACTTGACTGTTACTCAAAGGCTAGTCACTAGAATTGGCATCTATTCACTTCTCCTCAAGCCCTAATATCAGAAGATAAGGGTCATACGATTTTTATGAAGCTGCTGTTACAATTGGGCTCAGTCTGACTCAGGAAAAAGTAAAAAATAGATCGTGAAGGAGAGCTATGAGTTTTGGGGATCAGATGAATGGATTCAAGAGAGAATGCACTTTAGGGTAAAAAAGACAGAAATCAGGAATCATGGCTCAGAAACAAATCTGCTCCAAGTTACATTGTTAAGCAAGTCAGGAATATCAACCATAAGTCTCCGACTCATTTTTAAAATTCATTTGTTCATTCAACATTCATTGATTCCTTCATTTAATAGGGTGCCAGGCACTATGTGCTAAGTCACAAGGTTAAACAAAATAGGCAGAATGTGTGTCTTCAGATATCCTATACTGTAATGGAGGAAATGGAAAATAAAAATAAATTCATATAATCATACAAAATAGCACATTAAAATTAATCCTCTGAAGAAAAATAAAGTCAGTTAAGATGATAAAGGGTGAGAAGAGGTACCATTTTGGATAAGAGAGTTAGGAAAGACTTACTCAAGAAGGTGCTGCTTTTAGAGACCTGAATTACAGGAGGCAAATGTGCAAATATCTGGGAGAAATTCTCAGAGGGTAAGGCAACAGCAAGTGCAAAGACCTTTTGATAGAGACGTGCCTGGCTTGTTCAAGGAATAGAAAAAAGGCCAGTGAGGAAGCAGAATAGTGAGCAAAAAGAGTGGTAGACATGAGATCACAAAGACAACCAGAAGCCAAATCACACAGAAGTTGTGGCAAAGATTTTGGATATTATTTTAAATCTGGTGCAGCATAATACTACCATAAAGACAGACCACCAACATGGCAGAAACTGAAGGGCAAACACAAACATTTTAAATACCTAGTTGAAAATACTAATGTACTCCCTTTGTCATCACTTCTGAAATTCTAGTCAAGCTGAAAAAGTTGGTGCATATTCAGGGAGTGGAAAGGGTAAAATTTGAACCAACCATAAATTCTGGCATCAGAATTCAGTCTGTGGACACAGCAAACCATTAAAAGGTAGAGGATATGATCTCCGTGCAATAGTTAAGTGCTAAGAGCAAAAGGCATAGGGGAGAAGAAGATCCAAAATCAAGTAGACATCTCCTAACAGATAAGAAGGGTACATATATAGAAATCTAAGGCAAGCCAATGATCCAAAAAGAACAGGCAAACTGTGGGCACCAGGAAGAACCGCTAGTGAATAACATGGTCATGGTCTCACCTGCTGAGTGGGTTCTATCCCTAAGACAGAGCTGAAGAAAGCTAACTCCTAATCCTATTAGATCCAAAGCTTCTAGGTAACTACTCAAAGATTAGAACTGAGCCAAAACATGGAATGTGGCCACCAGAAGGAGAACGGCAGCTCTGAGGTTACAAGTATATATGAGGATTCTCTAAGAAACAGAACCAATAGGAGTTCTATAGATAAATATTCACTTATTTATCTCAGGAGGTCTATAAAAGAAATATTATAAAAACTGGTTCATGCAATTATGAAGGCCAAGAAGTCCCACAATCTGCCATCTGCAAACTGGAAACCCAGGAACGCCAGTGGTGTAATTCAGTCCATGCCCAAAGGTCCAAGACCTGGTCAGTGGTGTAGGTACTGGCCTGAGTTTAAAAGCCCAAGAACCAGGAGTGCCGATGTCTTTTTTTTTTTTTTTTAATTTTTATTTATTTTTTAAATTTCTTTTCGTGTTCCAGGATTCATTGTTTATGCACCACACCCAGTGCTCCATGCAATACATGCCCTCCATAATACCCACCACCAGGCTCACCCAACCTCCCGCCCCTCACCCCTCCAAAACCCTTGGATTGTTTTTCAGAGTCCACAAATTCTCATGGTTTGTCTCCCTCTCCAATTTCCCCCAACTCCCTTCTCTTCTCCATCTCCTCATGTCCTCCGTGTTATTCCTTATGCTCCACAAATAAGCGAAACCATATAATTGACTCTCTCTGCTTGACTTATTTCATTCAGCATAATCTCTTCAAGTTCCATCCATGTTGATACAAAAGTTGGGTATTCATCCTTTCTGATGGAGGCATAATACTCCATTGTCTATATGGACCACATCTTCCTTACCCATTCGTCCGTTGAAGGGCATCATCATGGTTCTATCTACAGTTTGGCGACTGTGGCCATTGCTGCTATGAACATGGGGATACAGATGGCCCTTCTTTTCACTACATCTGTATCATTGGGGTAAATACCCAGTAGTGCAATTGCAGGGTCATAGGGAAGCTCTATTTTTAATTTCTTAAGGAATCTCCACACTTTTTCCAAAGTGGCTACACCAACTTGCATTCCCACCAACAGTGTAAGAGGGTTCCCCTTTCTCCACATCCTGTCCAACACATGTTGTTTACTGTCTTGTTAATTTAGTGCCAATGTCTTAAGCAGAAAGCAAATACACTCTTCATCTTTTTCATTCTATTCAAGCCTTAACAAATTGGACTAATGCCCCCCTGTGTGAGTGAGGGTGATCTTTACTCAGTCTGCCAATTCTAATGCCCCTTCTCTGGAAACATCCTCACAGACACTCTCAGAAATGTTTTACCAACTATGTTGGCATCCCTTAGCCCAGTCAAACTGACACTTAAACTAACCATCACAGTGTAGAGGCCCGTAATGGCAAGACAAGATGCTAGAGCAAGCCTGAACGGGAGTTGGTTTTCCATCTCCCGACATGGGCAGATAGAGGGCAACCAGACAGCCTTTACTGTGGAATAAAGACAACAGAAGAATGTCAGGATTCAGGCTGGCTCATCGGTGCCCTCAACATGGCTTAAGGACAGCACGGAAGGGCCCAGCATAACCAGTTCCCTTCCGAGTCCCAAAGTTTACTTTCAAAAATTATTCTAGACCTAATATTGGGAATTATTTCTACCTCATTATCTAGATGAACCATTAGAGGTCAATTTATCTGCCATGGGAAGTTTTTGCTTATCTTCAAAGGAAATTACTGAAATGAAAATCTTCAAGACAAGTAGCCAAAGGTGTTTGATAACATAAAAATGATTCTTCGTCACTGATTGGATTTGCAAATCAAACATACTTCTCCTACCAAAGGGAGGGGTATTTTCTCACTCAGGTTCTCTAGCCAGCATTTAGCAGCTCACACTGACTGACAAACGATATAAGCTCCTGGGAGAAGAATAAAGATATAATCAGTCACTTTTAAACTTTTGTATGTGGATGTATGGCCTAAAACCAAACAAAACAAAACCCACACACATAATGTGAAAACTATCTTCTTAACAAAATCTTCACGTACAGTGAAATATTGTTACCTATACGCATGCTGTTTCATAGAGGACCACTAATGCTTTCATTGTACATGACTGACACTCTGTACCACCTATTAAAGAACAACCATCCATTTCTGTTTTCTCTCTCCCTGAGCTCCTGGCAACCACCGTTCTACTTTCTGCTTCTGCTTCATCATTTTTCCTCTAGAGAAGATTCCAACTTAGTTATTATATTCTTTGGCTCCAAAAATTCTGTTTGGTTTTGTTTATATTTTTTACCTTTTGCTAAAATATTCATTTTGTTCATGCATCATTTTTCTGAGCTTATTGATCATCTTTATGATAATTTAAATTATTTGTCAATTAATTAATATAATCCCTTCTCTAAGGATCAGTATCTGGAGATTTTTTTGGGTTCTTTTGATTGGACCATATCTTCTGGTTTCTTTGTATCCTGGAAACTTTTTGTTGGGATCCCTGCATTTGGAAAAGAAACAGACACCTCTTCTAATCTTTAAAGACTAGCTTCATATAGGGAAAACCTTGACCAATTAGCCCAGCTAGAGATTCTGGGACCTTTCAAATTCTCTCTAGAGCTGCCTTTTCACTGGACTTGTGCTTTTAAATTCCAAATTAGAGGGATTCACTGGTTTTTGAGTTTTTGGTTTTTGGTTTTCATTTGCAGGAGCTCATAATCTTTTGCTCTCTCTGGTGTCAGTCTGCAGTACTACAAGTTTCTGGAATTGCCTCAATACACTCAGCTCTCTTCTGTTTTCAGCAGTAGACTTCTAGACATTGCTGGGTATTAGCACTTTGGAGTCCAGAGAGACAGGAACCAGTGCCTTGAACAAATTTCTGAGAAGTCGTTGGACACACACTCCTCCCTAAGGAGAAACCAGTAGTTGGGGGTTCTCTCCTATTCATTCTCAGGTAGCTGTAGGGAGACTACAGCAAGGGAGTGATCCAAACCATCACCTTAGTTCTCAGGGGTCCCTGACACCATTTTCTGCTGGCACTTAGATTCAGGCAAGACTGAAACCCATCCCCAGCCCTGTTAGAAAGATCTGAATATTGAAAATATGCTCCGGGTTTCTCTTTCCCTCCCCAGAGAACACCAAGGGGCCGGACTGTGCTACACTGAGCTAGTGGGAAGGACTATGGTATAGACTGTAGCTGGTTTTGCACTTACCTAGTGTGCAAGGGCCTCTTAACTGTTTTCTGGATTTCTCAGAAAGGAAACTGGTCTGCTATTATTTTGAGTCAATGTCTCCACTGGGGGAAGAAAGAGTGGAGCTTCCTATTCTACTGTCTTGCTGACATCAATCCCTGGGTCATTTAAAAAAGAAAAAGAAAAAAAAAAGGCAAGCTAAGAATCACACTCTCCCTATAAGCCTTTAACACTTTCAGAGAAACCTCCATCACCCAGCTCAGAGACCAGCATATAGCATATGCCTATTAAACATATATTTAAATGAACTAAAGGTTGTACAAGAAGACATTGGTAGAAGTAGGATATGAACTTAAAGGCTGTGGCACTGTCACACTTTCATAAATGGCTTTCCTATGGTTCTCTATTCAAATTTACAAGAGTGCCTAGGAATTTACTTATCAACTATCACAGACAGAATTCAGGCTTGAGGAAGCAGTGGGGTATATAAGAAAAGAGTATGGAAGACTTTGTGTCAACCTGAGTTTGAATCAAATTCTTTCAAATCTTCCTAGTTATTTTCAATCCTAGACATTCATCAAATTCACCTGTGGAAACTTGGAAACATAGATTCCCAGGACTCACCCTATTGAATCAAAGCTTAGAGGAGTGGAGCCTAAACAGATACCAATTAAACAGATTAACAAGGTTGAAAAATACTGTTTAAGCTATTTCATAAAAGGTATGCCCCAATCTTTCAGAACCTTAGCAAACTCAACTATCTGTAAAATGGGCTATTGGTTCTTCCATCACTGACCTCATGGGGTATATTATAAGGGTATAGTCACAGTGGGAAAACACATGAAAGCAATGTAAACTTTAAACTATGGTAATAATGTAAGATAATTTCATGCTATCAGGTAATTTGAATATCAGATCAGGGTTTAATGAAAACAAAACCACAACTATATCCTATTGACACGTGCTGTTCTTTATATAGAAAAAGAACCATAATCTTCTCTTTTTGAAGTTACAATTATACTTCTCTTATTGTAGCCGTGCTTTTGTGAAGTTATTTATAAATCAAATTTTATTTTAAGCACATTAAGAGAACAAGCCATCTAAAGTAACTCCCTGTTGAACGTCTTATGAAATAAAGAATGCTTCTAAAATGCAAATAGACAATCCCCAAGTAATCATTTTTTTTTAAGATTGGGTTTTATATATGACGTTGTCTGGAAATGGGACAGCTGTATTGCTGTCAGAAATATCTAGCAGTTCTGCTATAAAACAACTCCTGTTTTTCTTGGGTCACACTCCACAACCATCCTCCCAAGAAAGATGAGACACTCAGGGTCTTTCAGTTGCCCACCAAATGCAAAGAAACAAATAAAGATGTTATCTCTTAGTCACAGCTGGTCTCCTCCACTTCCCATAATAAAGCCTTAAATCAAACAGAGGACTCCCCACAAAAAGTACTCTTAATGAAATATATCTCACATCCCAATGTTCGGGGCTGATTTATTAAACACCTAGGAACCAAACACCCTCCTGGATAGTCCAGAATTCTCACATGAGAACTTTCTTTAAAAATTCACTGTATTTCCTGGTTCAGTTAGATTGATAATATTTTAGCTATTAAAAATAAAAGGCTTTTTCATACAATTTGGTTTCTCAGAAACTTGGGGGAAAAAAATCTTTTTTTTCCACAATGAGTTTCCTTTCAAAAAAAGAAAAGTTATGGGAGTTCAAGATCAAGATTTAAGTCACTTCCCATTTGAGTCAAACCTGTTTTAGAATTCCATTTTGCTAAGGCCCAATCTCCTTAGTGTGCCCAGTAGCTGTTGAAGGATTGGAAAGGTAAAGGAGAGCTGACTAGAGTGGCTCACCCATGTAAGACTTTTCACTTACTAGTTTAGGACTGCCCAAAGACAATTTTCTGAAAGGTGTTGAATATTTTTGACTGGGAACTTGCAGGGCTAACCAAGGGATTCAGTGAACTCTTTCTTTTTTTTTTTTTTTTAAAGATTTTATTTATTTATTTGACAGAGATCACAAGCAGGCAGAGAAGCAGGTAGAGAAAGAGAGAGAGAGAGGGAAGCAGGCTCCCCGCTGAGCAGAGAGCCTGATGCAGGGCTCGATCCCAGGACCCTGGGATCATGACCTGAGCTGAAGGCAGAGGCTTTAACCCACTGAGCCACCCAGGCGCCCCACAGTGAACTCTTTCATCATTAATTCAGATGTATCTGAATTCTGATTAATCTGGCAGAATAAATCTCAAAGCACTGGTAAGGAAAGAAAGACCTCTCACAAGCCACAAATTAAGAAAGTAAGAGCTATAAGGACTGAGGCAAGCCAATGTCATAATGAAGAATGCGGTGATCGAGAGCATGGATTCTGGAGCCAGACTGGGTCTAACGGCAACACTGACACTAGTTATGTGACTTTAAATGAGTCATTTTGCTTTTGTAAACTTTAGTTTTCTGATCCATAAACAAAGGTGATGACAGATTGACCTATAATAGAACTTTTTATAAAGGAAAATAAGTTAATATGTGTAAAGTTCTTAAGATAGTACCTGGAACATAGTAGGTGCTATAAAGTTTTTAAAGATTAAAAATAATGGGGACACCTGGGTGGCTCAGTTGGTTAAGCAGCTGCCTTCGGCTCAGGTCATGATTCCAGCGTCCTGGGATCGAGTCCCGCATCGGGCTCCTTGCTCAGCAGGAGCCTGCTTCTCCCTCTGCCTCTGCCTGCCATTCTGTCTGCCTGTGCTTGCTCTCTCTCCCTCTCTCTCTGACAAATAAATAAAAAATCTTTAAAAAAAAAAAAAAAAAAAAGATTAAAAATAATGTAGAACAAAATTTAAAATAACTGCCATTTGCATCAACATGGGTGGAACTGGAGGGGATTATGCTAAGTGAAATAAGTCAAGCAGGGAAAGACAATTATATGGTTTCACTCCCGTGTAGAACATAAGGAATAGTGCAGAGGACTAAAGGGGAAGGGAGGGAAAACTGAATGGGAAGAAATCAGAGAGCAAGACAAACCATGAGAGACTCCGTCCTCCAGGAAACAAACTGAGGGTTACAGAAGGGAGGTGGGTGGTGGGGGAGATGAGGTATTAAGGAGGGTACCTGTTGTGATAAGCACTGGGTGTTATACGAAACTAATGAATTGCTGAACAGATCAAAGACTAATGATGCACTATATGTTGGCTAACTGAACTCAATCAATCAATCAATCAATCAATCAATATCTAGTACAGTAAGAGTACTTAAAAGATGAGAAAGCAAGGTTTTTAAGAGAAGTCGCAAGAACCAGACCAGTGGTCCATCAATAATACACACCTAACAGCTCTGACAACCTGTCTCCATTTCATTCCTCGCTTACCAGATGACTCTGGGATAGGCTCTGAAAGAGGGGCTGCCACACAGGAGTGATAATAATACTGAGTGTCTTTGTATTAGAGGTGTGAGAAAAAAAATAAATTGTAAAAAGCACTTTTCACTGTTTTGCAAGAGGAAAAGCACCAAACATAGAGTTTCAGAGATACTCTCATTTCCCAGAAGTACATTTCAGTTTTTAATCACACTTTCTGGGGCTAGTGTCTATGGAGAAATGTAGGCTGTAGCCAGAGGGCTTGTTGAAATGGAGGTTTTAATAACAGAGAAAATGAAGTACTCCAAAAATCACATTTGGCTTTAGAAATGTGTGTAGACTGGTTCATTAAATAGCGCTCTAAACCAGAAGTCAAGACTCAAGCACCTGATTGCTACTCATGTCCTAAGCAACCTCGAGAAATAGACAGAATCCCTTATGTCACATTCCTTGGAGACATGAGAGAAAGAAAGAGAGAGAGAGAGCGCAATCTTGTTCTGTCTTTAATGATGATTAGGTTGACGATAATTGATCTATGGGCAAAGGCCCTTCTTAATTTAAAAAAAATGTTTAGATAAAATGTAGGCCACTAAAAATAGAACACTTTACAACTGATAATATTATATTTATCTCCTTTAGCACATGAGTTGGCCCACATGGATATAAATCAGAATGGAAATATCAGTTCTAGAACTTACTGTCAGGGTATGTGATTTAGAAATCCTTAAAGGACTCAAACGAAGGTTTAGTAAAAGACTCAAATGAAGGTTTACTGGCTCCCCTGTGGCACCACATTAAAAGTAGGCTCAAATCCCTTTGTGAAATTCTGTGAGGTTCTTAGAACCTGGAAGAGTTTATCAGTATTAATAAGGAAACCATGGCTCCAAAAGAATACAAGGGGTGAACATCTGATACTTTTTTGGTTCATTACAGACTGACATAACCCTTTTGTCCTTTGAACAGACCTCAGGCAAAGACACTCCCTACACCCTGCAAAAACAGGAAGAACAGAAAGAAAAGTAGATAGGTGATTATTGTAACAGGTATCCATCAACTCCAACTGTAGGATAGGATTAATAGGATTAACATGCCTTATTAATGGAGGAAATATTTTCTTGATACAGATTTAAACAGTATTTTTTAATTGAATGTATTCTGTGCTATAGGGTTTCCAATAGGTCAATCCACTGAAGAACTTTCAAGTCCACAACTCCCACTGGTGGAATATTTAAGAACAAAGTCTTCTCGAAGGGCCTGTGAGACTAGAAAATGGAAAAAATGGCTGCCTACCCAGATGGCGTCCATGCCACCCCTCAAGCCCTCAGGATATTGTAAGGAACAGAAAAAGGACTAGGGTTCAGGGAGTGAAGTTTGCTTTTGTTTAGGGTAAGAGATGTCAGAGAGAATCTTGGAAAGCACGGGTGTAAAATTCAGATCAAAAGACTAAACACTGGACACAAAGGTCCACTCTCCTGTGAAGGTACAATCATTAAGCACCTTTCTATGACTATTCAAGGAAAAATTACAGTTTAGCTAAAACTTTAACCTTTTCCCTCTCTGTTTATTATTCCTTTCTGAAAGTGCCTTAACCCTTTAGTAAAGATCCTTCAAAAGTTTTACATGCTAATTTAGAAGGAGCTAAAAGTACAACATGGCAAAGAAGAAAGAGAATGATATGTTACCTCATATTTTCTCAAATTCAGTGGAAACAGTGTCTGCCTTTTTTGAATGAACTCAGATTCATGCTTCTAAGTAACTGTCAACAGACCTAAGAGGTACATTCTCATAGTAGTAAAGGGACTCTCAAAACCAGAATGTTATAAAGAGTACAAATGCTACTGAGCTTGAATTATTTGCTTAGGTCCGAGGAGGTGCCATCCTGTAGGAAGAGAGAAAGAGACTGAAGAACTTCTGCCTTACAGTAAGAATGTGCTAGGCTGACTTGGAGAAGGTCACCTCACTTTGGGTCTACGAATAACCTGGTACTTTTTATTTAGAAAGTGTTCACGATAACCCAAATAAAAGTATGTAGGAACTTTGGTAAAAAGATATCAGAAAGAAGAGAGAGGAATCTGGGGCTCAACAGAAAGAAGTTTGAGGAGGGAGAACTCTAGGTTTTAAAAAGCCTTGGCTACTCAAATTGTGGTCCCTGGATGAGTAGCATCAGCAGAATCACAGACCTCACTCTAGACCTACTGATCAGAATCAGCATCGTAGTAAGTTCTCCATATGTTTCACGTACATATTCCGAAGGTTTGAGAAGCATCAGTTTAGAAGGTAGCCCTCAAAGAGCAAGGAAGATTCAGATGGGGATAAGAATCACTGGTCATATTCTGGGGTGGAGTGAGGAGTAACCCAGAGGGTAAGATACCACAATCGAAAATCGATATCAGATCTAATTGTCAATGACATTGTGGCCACAGAAGTCAAAACAAAGGTAGAAAATGGGGGAAGTACTCTCTCCTCAGGGTCAAACCCTCTACAGGAGTTGGCACCAGGCATGGAAAGTGGAGTTAAAGAAAATGCTCTAGTCCCAAAATATTCAAAAGGTAAACCAAAGCAGAAGCCTGGCTCTAGAGTTTCAGTCAACACACAAAGGCAAGGAAGTGGCATGACTTGGCGATTACATAGAAAACAGCTCCTCAGACGCTGGAATCCCAATTTTCTAGGGGCAGAACTACTGCAACTCCCACCAGCCATGGACTGAGGTCCATGTCAGAGTGAGGGGCTTTTAGATAGTGGAATTTATGTTCATGCTAATGTGTTTTCATTTCTCTCCACAGTCTGGTAGGGCTTTGGGATATTTTGGTGACACAAACTCCCAAGTCTTTTAAAGATAAACTGCTCTGGTTGGGAACCCAACTCTAAGAGGAGTATTTTTAACAAGGTTTTACAGATCAGGAATATAGGGGGCCTGGGTGGCTCAGTCAGTTAAGCATTTGCCCTTCAGCTCAGTTCATGATTGCAGGGTCCTAGGTTTGAGTCCCTCCTCAGGCTCCCTGATCAGCAGGGAGTCTATTTCTCCCTCTGCCCCTCCCCCTGTTCATGAGCACACACACTCTCTCTCCCCCTCTCAAATAAATAAATAAAATATTAAAAAAAAATAAAGATCAGAAAATTACAATAAAATTGTAATTCAATCTGTAAATTCAAACCTATACTTTTTTCATAAAATGAATTTTATATACCAAGATATTTCTCTCTCAAGTACAGATCAACTGGTTTTCACCAAAATTACAAAAGTCAAGTCAGCTCCCTGCATTCCTCAGTCCCATATAACTTAAACCACTCCTCAGTCTAGTTCATGGGATTATCACTTTGTTTAGGGTACCATCTCCTGAGATACATGAATTAGAAAACCTACAGGACACCCAAGACAGGATGGTCTTCTTTCCATTTTGATTATGTCAAAACTAGGAGGTATTTGAAATAGAACTAGAGAGAAAGGGGTATAGACTTAGTCCAATGTGACCTCTGTGGAAGAAGGGGCTGCTCTATTGTTCTCTCCTACCTTAGATACCTATGTATAACGTTTCTATCCTCATAGACCCTCTTACCCAACCAAGTCATTTATGTCAGTAAATGGGTATGTGCACAGATGGGACTGGTGTGGTCCTTTAGCCCTGTAAGGTAAATTTTCGCCTGGACCTAGCATGGACTGGTCTGTTATTTTTAATGGCATCTACTATCTAAAAACAAAATAGTGATTTTTCTCTCCCCAGAATATCTACAGGATATCTGACTCTGAAGGAAACTAGATGTGTTAGATAATCAGATCATAATACAGGTCTCCACTTTAAGTTTGTACAAAGGTGAAAAGAAAACTTTTTAAAGACCTTTGAATGCAATTAGTCTTTCAAGAAGACTCTCCAACTACTCTCACCAACTAAAAGGAGCTTCCTTTTTTAAATTTCATTTTCACTGGCACCTAAAATGGTATGTGACTGACGTGACTGTCAGTCAAAGTGCCCAAGGGAAATACTGCAGCATTCTCCTCATGTAGCTCACTGCTGTGTTGTCATCCAAACAAGAAATTCTCATAGTGCTTGATTTAAGTGACAACACAGAGCAGTAGCCTTCTGTGGTGTATGTTAAAGCTATCTTTAGCTTTTTTTGGTCTTAGATGTATGCTTTTAATGATAGAAAGAAATAAATATCCACATGTAAAAAAAAAAAAAAGAAAAAGAAAAGGTAAATTAAATTAAATGTAGTTTGTGAATCCAATGGTAAAAACTCCGGACTTCCTTCAATGAAGAAGTCAGTGTTTTCTGGCAAGGATGAATTAGAAGCATCATTCACTGAGAGTTAAATTTTGGAAGGTATTTTTTTTGGGGGGGGTTGATTTTTTGACATCAGGTGAGCTGCAGGCTAAGAAATAATTACATGATTTTAGAATTAAAAGTTGTTTCTTTTCTTCAGGGAACATTCTGGTGCTTTCCTTGGTTTAAAAAAAAAAAATCCCAAATTCTGCAGCAGAGAACGATTCCCTTTGCAGAGAAAACAAATTTGAAATGTCACACATAATACAGAATACTTTAGAGGTGCTAAAATGTTCAAAAGGAACGAGAGAGGTAGGAAAGGCAAGGGGTAGTCAAGTCCTAGAAGCAAGGATTGAAAAATTCTCCAAGCATTTGAAAGAAAAGCACCCAATCCTAAATATGTAAAAGATAGATGGATTTAAATTTTAGAACTGTGTGCTATAAAGTGCTGATATTATCTTTCTTCAGAAGTCTCACAGAGACTCTGAGAGTCATGAAATGCTGGCTTGGCACACAGTGTGTACCAAAAAATGAATGGAGGTGAAAATTCACCAGGTCAGTATATCCTTTGAGCTGTAAGAATCATAAGATACAGTCCTTGTAAGGCCAACTTAGTAAGTGCTCTCTTTCCTTTCTGATATTTTGATTTGAATAGATGTGATGATTTTAAGTTTAAAGTCCAAACTGTCTTCAACCAATTGATCTATTTGTGAATGTTTACATTATACAAACAATTATGGGGGTCTTAATAACAAAGACATTAAATCTCTCAAAGTGCACTGTCCTCTCCTTTTTCCCAGCCATTTCCTAGATTCAGAACCACATTTTTAAAAAAGATTTATTTATTTATATGAGAGGGGAGGGAAAGGAGGGACAGTAGGAGAGGGAGAATCCTTAAGCAGACTCCCTGCCAACCCTGAGATCATGACCCTAGCTGTAATCAAGAGTCAGCCACTCAATCGACTGAATGACCCAGCTACCCCTAGAACCACATTTTTAAGCCAGCCACATAAAAATTAGCACCTTTAACCCTGATACAAAAAAGTCAGGGAATGGGTCTGATATACACATGAAATAACCTGAAAAAAAAAAAAAAATCATGAGCCATATTCTCTGCCTATGCAGTTTGGTTTTATTTTTTTATAAGACTCTCAGCTAAAAAAGACATTAAATGTTTCTGAGTAGTCAGACATGGTTTTGTTGGGTTTTTGTTTTGTTTTGTTTTTTACCTCACTGAGATAAGCTATTGACCTGGGGGAATAAAGAAGGCATCCATTTGAAATCCCACTTCACTCAGCTGTGTAATGCATGGGCTTCTCATGAATCCAAGTATTTAAAACACTTTTAGAAAGTTCATTTAAGCATTTTAGAGAGAAAAAAGTTATTTGTTCTTCCTCATCAGAAACCCAGGAAAAGAAACTGCAACCACCATTGTGAATCTGTTACCAAAAATAATAGAGTTATCACTAGTCTGTTCACAGATTCAGCAAAGAAAACTTTGCAAGCTTGCTGTTCACCCTTGTCACAAACATTTTTCTCAAAAAGAAGTAGACATTTAATAATCAAGTACGTCTTTCACTTCCAGTGGAGTACCAAATTTTGTTGATGCGGATGATAGCCCATCCGGAAAACCTCTGATTCTTATACAGTTTTTCAATTACAGAAACAGAGTCCTCCAGGCTCTTTGGCCTAAGCCAGTAAAATCAGTTTGCAATGTGACTTCCTAGGCTGTAAATTACACTCCAGGGGGGTTAGATGTTACATCTAACATGTTACATGTAAGACCTTCAAACCCTCCACCGTAAGTCCCAGTCACTAACTTCTTGCTACCAGTGAAGCCCTACTCTGTTCTGTCTGGTAAATGTATTCTGCATCCTTCCCTGAACTCCCTTCAGGAGCGATCTAGTCCCATCTTCCCACAGATTTTCTTCCCAGAACTGAGATTTCCCATTGCTTCCTGTTGGGTAGGGTCTCCTCCCTGTGCTATCGAAAATCTGGCTGTCCTCCACAAAACTCTACTTGGGCATTCTAACCATCATAGCCATTTTATAGCTATAAATGAAAATGTGTTTTGACTTTTTTGACTTTTCTGTTTAACTTTCTATTTACCTATCTTTGTAGTATATGTTTAAAGCCCTTTCTAAGATTCTTTACATCTCTGAGTCCAGCATTCTACACACAGTTGCTACTCAACAAGTAATGTATGCTATGTTCAAAGAATGGAACTCCATAGAGGTGAAGCAGAAAACAATGTTACCCCTTCTCTCTGCTTCCCAGATTTGTGGGGTTAATTCTTCCTTATTCTTTTTTAAAATACATTTTATTTTAATTTTTTTAAAGATTTTATTCATTTATTTGACACAGAGAGAGAGATCACAAGTAGGCAGAGAGGCAGGAAGAGAGAGAGGGGGAAGCAGGCTCCTCGCTGAGCAGAGAGCCTGATGCAGGGCTGGATCCTAGGACCCTGAGATCATGACCTGGGCCGAATGCAGAGGTTTAACCCACTGAGCCACCCAGGTGCCCCAATTCTTCCTTATTCTTAAGCTCAAATTGATGGCAGATCTCATGACTTCTCTGGACAGTCTTAGGAAATGAAAACTCCTTAGACCCTTTTTGGTAAGAGAGCATCTCATATGAGTAAAATGACCTTGTAGTAACAAAACTCCCAAATTTCACTTAAAACACAGTCCTGCTACAGCTTGTTTCTGCTTTGCGGACATGGTGATCTGTGAACTGGCTACATGAATTGAGCAATTTATTTAACTTCTCTGAGCTTTCATTTCCCCATGCAGTGAGAAGTAAATTAATACATGTAAGGCATTCATAATTTCCAAGACGGGTAGATGCTCACCATGGGTCAGGCATTATTTCTATACAAACCAAGGCTCTCTTTGTATTATTTTGGACAACCCCCTTTAGAAATACCAGAGAAGCTTCTTTGATGTAGATAATGTCTCTCTACATGCAGGACCCCACTGCGAGCCTCTGTATTTTACAGTTCACTTCCAAACTCTGCCTAAAGCTCTCTTATGTAATGCCCCCTTTCAAAACAGTGAAGCTGCCTCCTTGTCCAGTGCAGTCCTCATCTGGCCCTCCCGAGGCGTCTGCTTCTTCCACTGATGCCTAATGTGCCATCTATTTTTGTCCCTGGTATCACTAGGCAGCTTCACACAAAAGTTACAGTCCCTTATGTTCTGCCAAACTTCACGGGGCATTATCGAGGTCTGTATATGTTCTCCTTTTGCTGAGCTTTAGCTGAGGAGAAACAGCTTCCCCATGTCAAAACACTCCCAACAATGTTTTCCAGAGACTTCTTTTGTCTCATCCTCATGCCCAACCTGAGGGTGCGTGCTGAGCTAAGGATTTCAGGATCTTTTTACAGCCTTCTTATGTGCAAGGGACTAAAATGGTCTGATTACTTATCCCGGGGTACAGAATGCTCGCCCCCTGTTTTTCTGTCTTGGCCTTTTAGAACTCTCACACCTTTGTTCAACAGCAGGTTTTGAGACTACTTTCTACAGTTATTTACTCTTGATCTCAGATCCGCATCTTCTGAACCTAATCAAATCATTAAAACTGATCTAGGCATAGGGAAATTACAGGTGCTGAGAACACAGACAAAGTTCAGCTTTGCTGGGGATTTTCGGTTCTGTTTGTCTCATGCCTAAATCCCTTCTGTTCCCAAATACTCTTTACCACTCTCTCTCTACTAGATATCTGCATTCTCTAATTCCACTTTAAATCTATGCCTTGCCCAGGATGAACTCCTGTGGGATCTCCCACTCCACAGAAGCAGCAGGGAATCTTTTCCAGTCCAAAGTTGCTTTCCTTGGCCTAGGCTCTTTTTGAAAGGGCCACTATATTCCTAGCACCGAAACACGGTGCTTGGAACACAGCAGTGCCCAGGAAACATCTGTTACTGAGAGAATCTATGACTCCAAAAAACAACCTTCTCTTTCTTTTTTCACCGAACCTTCTTTTATATTTTTGGGGAAAATGCTCTTTGTGTGCTATAACAACTAATTTCCTCCTAGGCACTCAGGAAGCCCACAGACCCAAACCAACATGTAGGTGGGGACACAAATTTTGGACAGAAGTAATGCATTCATTCCAGAGGTGGCCTCAAAAATGCTTTGCAAAGGGGCCCCGGGGTGACTCCATCAGATGAGTGTCAGACTCTTGGTTTCAGCTTAGGTCATGGTCTCATGGGTCCTGAGATCCAGCTGTGATGGGCTCTGAGCTCAGCAGGGAGTCGGCTTGGGGAGTCTCTCCCTCTGCCCCTCCCTCAACTCACTCCCTCCCTCTCTCTCTAAGATAAATAAATATATTTTTTTTAAAAAATGCTTCACATGATCTTCCACTTTCTACCTTTGCCTCTGTCCATGCTGTTGAAAGCAAAAGATTCAGGAGAAGAGTAAATAAAACAAGATGGAATTGGGAGGGAAGCAAACCATAAGTGACTCTTAATCTCACAAAACAAACTGAGGGTTGATGGGGGGAGGGGGGTTGGGAGGGGGGTGGGATTATGGACACTGGGGAGGGTATGTGCTATGGTGAGTGCTGTGAAGTGTGTAAACCTGGTGATTCACAGACCTGTACCCCTGGGGATAAAAATATATTATATGTTTATAAAAAATAAAATTAATAAAAAAAAAAAACTAAAAAAAAAAAAAAAAGATTCAGGTATGATGAGAGGCCCACAATTCACTTTTTGAATGGGAGCTGCCTAAGAGAGTCACTCAACCACATGAAATTTAGTGTGAAATATAGAACTGTCATGTCGTAAGACACTGAGATTCTCAAATTGCTACAGCAGCTAGCACTAATTTTAAAAACTAATACTTCATTCAATGTCTGGGATCCAGTACGGTGAAAAGAACCCTTTTAGGTTAGGAAAACTGTGTCTGTAAATAAACAAATGAATAAATAAAATACAAAAAAAATAAAACAACACCAAAAAAATTCTATTTTGTAGCCAAGGAACATGGACATGCAGTAAACTTCAAGCTTTCAAATCAAGTGAGGTGATACATGTAAAAATATTTTAACTGGAAGGGTGAGTCATTCCATTATGATTTTGCCATTCCCTGAACCTCTGAAATAGTCGCTGTAGAGGTAAAGAGGTGGCTTATATTCTTTCAAAGCCAATTAATTATTAACAACCAGTTTGTCTTTTAAAACACAGAAACAGCCAAATCAAATATTAGAAAATAGGCCATCCTCATATATTTTCTTTTTCTCCTACTGTAGAAAAGAACAAAAATATCAGATGAATGAGCTAATGAGTATATAATTGACGAAGCTTGAATTACAGTGATAGTGACAACTCCATGCAATTTTCCTATATATCCTTCTAATTATACACATATTTACATATATGCATAAAATTATAAATTTATATTTTAATAACTAAGAAAAAAGGACTAGGAAAGATTCTTTTTGCTTGATTTATAAGGGAAAGAAGCAGATGCAGGATTACTATGATTTTTCACCTCTGGGGGGTAAAATTGCTTTAAGATGACTACAGGTCAACTAAGAACATTTTCTCAGCTCCAGGAGGAAGGAGGGGTACACTACATTAGTGGGTAGAAGCCACAAATGCTGTAAACCTCCTACAATGCACAGCACAGTCCTGCCACAAAGAACTATCCAGACCAAAATGTCAATTGTGCCAAGGTTAAGAAACCCCAGGTTAGACTTGGACTATATTTCCTTGTAAACATTCTAACAGATTCAATGTATCTGTATGCGTGAAATGTCTGTCTTTAACAGTCTATTAATTCATTGCAATTTTGATCTTGGAAGAACAGCCATGTAAACAAAAGAAAAATGATAAAATAATCCATTATTAAATTATCAAGCAAAATGGAATCTTAATTCTCTCTGAGGCCTACAAACCCTAGCAACGCAAACTGTTGAGTGAGGATTGAATAATGAAGTTAATCCTGCCATCCTAAGTTAACCAACTACTTCATGCATGCGCAAGGAAACCAGTAAGTTCAAACTGCTATACATTATACTCGGTGTTGTAGGGTAAATGTTCCTTGCATGGAGAGGATACCAACCTTCCCTCTGAAAATGTACAGTGAGTAAGGGAGAGAAAACTGGCTTGTTTTTTTTCATCCCGCTATCCACAGTGCCATCCTGACAGCTGACTCACACTAATCCCTCAATAGTGCTGATTAAATAGATGAATTCATCAATTCCAAGTCCTCTCCCACATTTTTTTTCCCCTTTTATCTGGCAAATCTTTTTTAGCACCTTGATTTCACAACCTGCAAATGGATCATACCTTCAGTTTGACCATTTATTTATACAAATAAATAAATGGGGGGGGATAAAATATTTAAAATATTTTATATTTTATATATTAAATAACATTTTAAAATAAAATATTAAATATTTTAATATATTTTTAAAATAGCATTGGGAAGACAGGAACGTAAGGTACTACGACAGACAATGATACCAGGGGATCATTTCTTATGTATAATTATCCTCAAGAGCCTCTGAGGAGGAAACCAAGACCCTAATGATACTAACAGCCAGCATTTATGTGGTGTACGTGACACACCATGCCAACCGCGTTACATTTTGCTATCCCTGCAAGCCTCGCAACAACCTTGTAAGAGAAGTGCTGTTTTATCCCCACTAACAGTTGTGAAAACGGACACAGTGAAGTTATGAATCTTGTCCCCTATGTCACAGATATGCTCATGGGTAAAATTGGGATTTGGAGGCAGTCTGGCTCCAGAGAGCTCATGTTCTTAATTATAACCCAAAACTGCCTCTGACAGTAGAAGTACCAGCTGCATAAGGCTGTTGAGAAGAATTTTCTTTGCAATAAGTGCCTGACACTAAAATCAACATGTCCTTACTATGCGAACAGACATGGCTCCTTTTAAAGGTTTTCACTCTTTCTTTCCTAAATAACCTTCCGGTTGGTCTTACTGTGACAAGCATGTGGCCGGCAACCCATCACTTTCTTCGCCTTTACCCTATTATTTCCTTTGCTTTGGAACCAACGGAAATGATCTCTTCATTTTCTAGGTTTGGCCTAGGCAAAGGTTTTCAATAATCAAACTCCAGGTCTCTACCGTGTCTTAGCCTAGATTAACTACTACTGACTCTTACAATGGAACACAATCCTCTTTTTCTCCAAGGCCTTCGGGAGAACTCACCTTCCCCAGGAAACATTAACAGCAGCAAAGGGCTAGGAACAGTGTCTGTCAGAAAGCAAAGCTTCTAGCTGCTCAGCGGGACTCCAAGGCCCCATGACAAAGAACCTTCTATGGAGAGACGGCCCTATTTGCCTTTAGCCTGAGCCACATGTGCCAAGGTGCCCGAGTCGCTAACATTACCGAAAAGAGCCTAAATCAGGTGGCTTGCGTTAACTGATATGGCAGTAGTTGCATCACTGTTCATTAAAGAGCAGTGAACAGAAGATAAGAGGTTATGAGCAAGATAGGAAGGGAATGATGGATTTGGGATTGATTCTCTAACAACCATGCCAAAGGGACGGGGGGGGGGGGGGGGGGGGGATGAATAGCCAGGTTACTCAGCACCACAAAGGCCGCTAGCTGGTGATGTTTTAATAGTTCAGGGTGTTTCATAATGAATTCTATGGCTTGAGAACTTCAAGAGGACATACATCCTATTTTCAAGGTACTTTCCCTGGAATATTTCGTCACTTAAGATTCAGTTTCAGAAAAAGAGAAATATCTAAGAATTTGACTTAATAAAGAAATATAAGAGAAATATCTAAGAATTTGACTTAATAAAGAAGTAAGTGTTCTTGTGCTCCCAGGTTGACTCCCAGAACAGCCGGGATTGGCACCACAGGGAAACACCTATCTCTGCGATTGCCAGGGGCTACAGAGTTTTGAAGTCATTGTGCCAACCCTTGGCTCCAGCATCACATAACCCAGGTCAAAATCTTGATGTCCAGAAGCTGCTGGCAGAACCGCTGACTCTGATGCCATGCCACTCATATTACAGTCACATTGGCAAAACGGATCCCTGCACACACTGCCCCTCCTCCAGTTAATTCAGTTGTGAGTTCACAGCTCCATGCGTGCGTCTGACTGGCGGAACCTAAACCACACCCAGAGTCTGAGCCACAGTGACATCTGAGAAATGATCTTTTTAGTTCTCTAACACATATACTATGGAAAGGAATATTGGAAAGGATTAGAACAGAGATTGAACGATGCAGGCTATCATATCTGCAACAGATATGTTCATTTGCTATTCAAGAAGGATAGTGTTGTTTATTTACTTCTTTTTTTTTTTTTTAAGTAGGATCCAGGCCCAATGTGGGGCTTGAACCCATGACCCCAGGATTAAGAGTCACAGCACAACTGAGCCAATGGAGCCAGCCAGGAGCTCCAAAGGAAGGACAGTGTTTTGTTTAAAAAAAAAAAAAAAAAAAAAAACCACAAACAACAAAACAAAAACAAAAACAAAAACAAAACCAGCTTGGTCAGTAGATGTAATAACCATTTGCCTTATTAACAAATTTATCTAAGAAATAATGTCTGTCCAAATCAGATACAGGTATCTCCTATGTAATGCCTGTGTTCCTCAAAACAGCTGTGTCTAAGAACATTTTTGTAGACTGAATACTACATTCTCATCGATTTATAGCCTTTTTTATGGCAACATTTTTAATTGATATTCAAGTTTTAGTAGCTCTTGATTATTTACATTTAAATTTCTCTGGTCATCACTTTCAAACAACGAGTGATTCATTAGTAAATAATTTAAGGGACTAGTCCAGGGGTGAGAGGATGATACACAAAAAATTGTGAAGTAGGATACCACATACATTCTTTTAAATGTTTGCACTTTTTGGGACGCCTGGGTGGCTCAGCTGGTTGGACGACTGCTTTCGGTTCAGGTCATGATCTCGGAGTCTCGGGATCGAGTCCCGCATCGGGCTCCCAGCTCCATGGGGAGTCTGCTTCTCCTTCTGACCTTCTCCTCACTCATGCTCTCTCTCATTGCCTCTCTCTCTCACTCAAATAAATAATAAATAAAATCTTTAAAAATAAATAAATAAATAAATAAATAAAAATAAATGTTTGCACTTTTTAAAAATCTAAGATACCCTAGAATTTGTTCCACATCAATGCATAGGAATTTTCCACATTCTTTTTTAAAGCTGCCCAATACTCCATGCTGTAGACAGTATATCTGTCATATAAAAGTTTAGATATTCTTTGTGAACTAATATAAAAATTATCTTCCTTTTACTTGGTAGAGTTTAGCTCAGTCATTTAATGATGTAACTGAAATGTTTAGTCACTACCTCATACTTTATATTTTTGTATTATATATATATTTATTTATTTATTTTAAGATTTTATTTATTTGACAGAGAGAGATCACAAATAGGCAGAGAGGCAAGCAGAGAGAGAGAGAGAGAAGCAGGGTCCCCACTGAGCAGAGAGCCCAATGCGGGACTTGATCCCAGGACCCCGAGATCATGACCTGAGCTGAAGGCAGCAGCTTAACCCACTGAGCCATCCAGGCGCCACTATTTTTGAATTATATTTAATGTTTCTCTAGGTCTTTGTTGTCTTACGGATTTCCTTTGCTCTCTTATGCATTTATTTTTGTATTTAGAAAATCTTATGGTTCTAATGGTGACCTTTATACCAGTATCTCTGGTATACTTTCCCTTACTTAACATTCTACTATAGTTTTAATTCCTCTTTTACTGACGTGGTGATTAATGAGCTTATTCTACCTTCCTCTTTCTCACTTATCCTTACCTTTTTGTTTTAGTTGTGTTATTTCTATTTTATGAGAACATATAACATTCACACAGTGCCTCCCAATCCCCCACCATCTTTGTTTTGGTCTTAGATCTACAACTAAGTACACTGAGTACTCCACATCATTCCTTTTGCTGGATTATTCCCCAATCATCTCTTGGTTTAATGAAGTTTATCCTCCAGTAGTTTCACAGGAGGGCTTGTAAGATCAGTGCTTCTTGAGTTCTTCATGCTTAGAATTATTTTCCTATGGCCTTGATACTTGAAGAACTTCAACAAATATCCAGTCCTTAGATTATATTTTCTTTCCTTGGGTTTTTTTTGGCAATGCTGTTCCACTGATGCTCTGTGCTGTATTACTGTCAAAATTCTAAAGCCAGCCTGATGTCCTCTGTTTTATAAATGACTTGATCTTTTGGCCTATTTCAAGAATTTTCGTTAAGTCAAACAGTTTAACCAGAATATGTCTCAGAGATGACAATGTATGGTCAATTTTCCAGGTACACAGTAGGCCCTTCCAACACATATGTGTTTAGTATATATTTAAATTTCCATAATTTTTATTAATTTATAGTTTTAAGTATTAGTTCTACTATTTTCTTTTTGTTTCTTTAGGGAGTACAATCACAGGTATGTTGGATTCTCTTTGTCTGCCTTTTACATCTAATCCTTTCTCATCCATTTACCTTTCCATGACTCTCCTTCATGTTTTCAGTCCATCTACCTAGTTTCTCTTAAGTTGTAATTCCATCCTCACTTCTGAAATGATTTTTTAAATTTATTCTGTTTTTTCCCAAGTTTATTTCATTAGCATTTGTCTCACATTTTTTTCATTTTTTGTTGTTGCTTATTTCCATTCTAAGTTTGTTTCTGAATTTTTATTCAAAGTTTTCTTTCATGTGTGAAAATACTTGTTTAATGATATTTAATGAATGTTGAGTTGCATTTCAGTTGTCCTCTACTTCATGGTTGTTTTTCTAGTGGTGTAGGAGGTGAGAAATGTTTTTACCATGTGAAAAACATTGATTTTCACTTCTAATGTCTCTCTTTAAGTAGCTTTGTGTGGGCGTTATCTGTCAATTTGAGTCCAGTTTTAAAAGTTTTGGATTTTTCTGAGCCATAAATAATAAATGTTTCTCCATGGGAAGAGTTTCCCATGGAGGTGAACGTTCTGAGTAGATTAATGGTGTCTAGTTCAAGATCACCCTCTTCTATTGGTAAAGAAAAGCTGAGTTTCTTTAATAGAGATACATTTTGAGGATGGTTGATACTTCTTGTGACTCAGTAATCCTATTTCAAGCCACTTGTATCTCACTTGAGGCTTTATTTCACCTATCAGCCTTCAAAGAAAACTTCCTTCCTTTCTAAGTTTCCTCCTGGTTCCCCAGAATTGGTGCCTCCTCAAGTCAGTGGCCTCTGACTGCATAAATGTTCAAGCCTCTTCCTTTTGATTCCCCAGTAGCCAGTACTCCCTTACACCAGGGCTCACGCTGATCCTAAGTACATCCACTCTCAGAGTGGGAACCTTTGTTTAGGCGGGTGATGTAATCATCTGTGTCCTACTCCTGCTGGTACCTGTTTCCCTCTCCTGTTTCTGTACAGTCTCTACCTGACTCTGTCCTGGATTGAGGTCCAGGGGTGACTCAAGTTCAAGTAAATTTGTAGTATCCTCTATCTCCTAGTTAGGAGATCTGAATGTATGAATTGTGGATACCTTTTTTTCTCTTTCTTAATCTTAATATTTTTAGAAGATACAGGAAGAAAATCAGATTTAATAATCACCATAATTCTATAAGAATCTGGAATTCTGTAAGAATCTGATATTTTTAAAGCCATTTAAATGGTATCATTCCCTAACTATATATTCCTAATATACGGACAGTCAGTGCATCATGGTATATTAATTGGTATTGGGAAAGTTTGCTAATCTCTTACTTGCCAATTATAAAAATTTATATACCAATTCGGGGGGGGAGCTTTAAATGTACACAATCATTCATCTGTGAATAACGGCATTTTATATCTTCTTTTTCAATCCTTGTATCTTTTCTATCTTCTCCTCAATGTCTAATTGTCTTCAATAAACTTCTGCCTAATGTCTACAATAGACTGCTGAAAAGAAGTTTTGAAAAGTGACATCTTTTCTTATTCCTAGTAACAAAGAGAATGTGTCACTGTTAAGTAGAATGTTTGTCCTTCATGTTTTTATCTAATGCCTTTTTAGTGCCAACAGGATGGTGTGTAATTCCTAGAGAAACATATCCTATATTCCCAGAGTTAATCCCTAAAGCCCATAGCTAAGGATGAGAGATTTGAAGTATCACCAGCTGTTGGGGCTATCCACCTCCTGCAGGGCTCACTGAGCAGAACTGTAATTCTTGAAATTGAGCAAAACCAAGTCATAAGGTAGAAATATAAAAGAATTATATTTTTATCAATAACTATAACCAACATGCCATATTAAGTTCCCCTTTCCTCTGGACAGTGAATTTCATTACTACATATTCACCTGACTCTCTTTCAAAAATTTTAACATGTACAGTTAAGGCAGCCCCACTTTCATTTTTAAGACTCCAATCTGCTCATTCAAAATATTTAATCTCACAGTTAAAGAAAATTCTTTAAACACCTAACAGGTGAGAATGGGGACCAGCATTAGCGCCAGTCTCTGGTCTCTGACCCTTTCACTTGGGGTATCACTGATACTATTATAGGAAGGAGGGAAAAGGAAAACAGATATTTTGCTATGCATTGCCTATGGCAATCTAAGCCCTCTCTTGTTTTCAGCACCCGCAAGGACTTGTAACAAGCAGCTTTATTCTGCACATAAGCACTTGCTCCGTGCTGTAACAATCCCCAGCAGACTTGCAAGCCAATCTCATACACCCACCATAGCACTCAACTCTGGAGCCCAATGGCGTAGAGTTCATTCCCCCAAATCCCGAGGACTAGGACTTAAGGAGCAGGACCACCATGCCAACCCTCCTCAGAGCTCTTTGCCTGATTCAGCATCATCAGACAGGTCAGCCAGCTTAATTGCTTGGCAGAGATCGCAAAGGACACTAGATGTCACTTCCGTTCTTGCAGATGTGCCCAAACTCTGCTTCTCTTAGCCTTTTCCCTTGCCATGGGAGAAAGCAACTAGCTGAGTAACCTTCTTCTTTCCCACAGGACAGAGAAGGAAGGAATAGCTTCTTTTCGTGAAGAATGCACTCCCCACAAAAGGCATAAGCAGATCACTCCCAACCTTTCTCTCACATGAACTGAGAGGGGTGGAACTGGATTGAAAGAACCTGCATCTAATGAAAACGTACTTCTGACCCATCCCTGTAGGGACATGGTCAGCCCAACAGCTGCTGATTTCTCTAAACTTAGAACATGGAGTAAATAGTCATTTGTTCTCAGCTGTGGGATTTAGTTCTCCATTTCTGAAAATCAGAGATGCTCCTACTTGGCATCAGATAACTTCATCATGATAAGGCGATTTATTATCCTTAACCTATGGGCCTTGTCTTTGTCTCAGGCTTATTTCAAACTATCAACACATGAAAATGAGAGATACCACTGAACTGGTATTTTCATACCCACTGACCATCTGATCAAAATTTGTACTGCAGAGAAACCACGCATCAGACATCTTATAATGTCGGAAAAAAGCAAAAACAAAAACTAGAGTTGTCACCATGAGGACATTTATAAATAATGGTATCATGCCTGGATCTTTACAAGAAAGGTGTAGACACTAGCTGAAGCAATCAGTCAGCTATTTCAGGACCAGCACATACATTTTGGAAGAAAAGTGAGAGCTTCTGGACCATCCAGTTAAAGCCATCTGTAATATCCACATTTATTTTATTGTGATTTCATTCTAACTTATGAACATATGATTAATACAACTCAAGATAGTGACAGCAAATTTCGTAAGAGGATATATCCCCTGAGGACAGGAACTACACTCTTTTTCTTCCTTCTCCCTTCCCTCCTTGGTCCCTCACTCTTTATTTCTTTATATTATCATTTCTCCCTTTTTACCTTCCTCTCTTTACACTACCCTCAGCATATGGCATAGGCCTAGCCCATTCTAAGCACTCAGTAAATGTGAAATTAAAGAAAAATAGAATGTACTATTTTATCAGAAATAAATAGGATACAACTGGCCTCTTGGATGTTGAACTGTCCTCAACCTCCTAGTAACTGCCTGGACAGTTGCACCAAAACCCACAGCGGCTCCTTTCTAAGGCCATGCTGTCTTTGTGCACTGGTAACCTGGCTTGCTGATTGACTGACGGATGGATGGATTGATTCTGTCAGAATGATCCCTTATCAGGTCTATAGGCAAGCTAGACAGGAAATAAATCTGCCGCACAATGTCATCAGACTTCCCCTTTCTTTCTCTTTCATCTTTCTTCTCTCATAGCTAGAGAATTAGGTATCTAAATTCTATTCACCGATGCAGTCCTTCAATCCTGCCACTTTCCCAGATGCAATCCATTTACACCTCTGTCCAGGGTTTATCGTAATCCCCTCTCCCCACTCTCCACACACACATCAGGAGGCACTTACTAATGCTACTGTTGAATCTGCAGCACTCAGTCTACTGAGTTACTTTGTGGTTTTAGGGCATTTGGATTTTGAAGGAAGTAGTATTCAAGGGACAATTTGGTGAAGAAGTAGAAAACCCACCGTCAAAATAAAATGAATTAAATGGTTAAAGTTCTACATTGACTCTCTGGGCCCTTGAGAAATGACAAGAAACTGAGATCCAATTCTGTAGGAATTAGGAAGGTGAGAACCAGACAACACATTTATTCAATGACGTGGGCAAAGCAAAAGAAGAAAAGGGACTGATGGGACTGAACGTCAGAGACAAAAAGAAATATCGAGAAGAAAATAAGAGGTGATTAAAAACAGAAGCTTCTTGGCCAACTGGGATGTGGAATAGGATTGGATGAGAAACTATGGAACATGAACGAGAGAAATTGTAGGGGAATAAGGCCTGGCAATGGAGGCACAACATCTCGGTATCCTAGGTGAGTCATGATACAGTCACTTTGGCCTCCTGTTGCTGAGTTTTATAATCTCAGCCTCTCTGACATTCTGAGATCCCAGAATCAATTCCTCTCTTCCACCTGGAGACCTTCAATTGCCATCTCTCCTGACCTGACATTTCTTGCAGCCTTAGAAAACATCTCTGTGAGGGCAAGCTGGGATGATAGCCGCATTCTGTGGTCACAAAACTGACTGATCTCACCAAGGATTATGAAGTATGTGTAATTTACTGACCGCATCCTGAACCATCATTGGACCTCACTAGGAAAATCAAAACTAAATAAATGTAAAAATCAAGTGTTATATATGCAAAGGCATAGTTTTTTAGAAAAATGAAAACTGGTGCTTTAGAAAAGCTGAAAAGAGTCTGTACTTTGCTACTGATGTTTTGTGTGCTAAGCCTTATTATTTTCTTCTCAGAAATGAATGGTACAATTACAGACAACCGTCACTTGTCATTATAACACACAGCTATAACAAATAGCTTCCCCTGATGGTGATTTCCCATTTTGTTTCCTCAGTCCTAACATTTTGGAAAAAGAAAGAAAGAAATGTCTAAAACTCCACAAAAGTAATATTTGGTTTTAAAGTTATAAAATCATTGAGTTGAGTTATTTTTAGTAAAAATAATTCCATCACGCCCAAGGTGCAAACTCAAATTCTGGCACATAAGCAGATGTGTGTGGCTAAGCTCCAAATAAGTGAGGAAAAAATTATTTCCATTCCGAAATGGCCAAGCTACTCTTAACTCTCTATTCTCTCTTTATTTCATCATCCTGACTGAAGTTGAGGTTTGTATTTCAACTCCGATTTATTCTCCCATTTTTCTTATGGACTCCAAACAAGGAATGACTTGTAAAAATGTGTAATTCTGAAACTTGATGAAATTGATTTAAGGATGTCTATTTGTTTCTTAATAATACGGTTCTTATGCTTATTTTTTAGGATGTCATGAAAAAATAGAAATCATTGGGGAGGTGGGGTTATGGACATTGGGGAGGGTATGTGCTATATGGTGAGTGCTGTGAAATGTGTACACCTGGCAATTCACAGACATGCACCCCTGGGGATAAAAATATATTATATGTTTAAAAAAAATAAAATTTATAAAAAAAAATTAAAAAAAATAGAAATCATTTACTGAGCACCTGTTCACAACTCAGCATTTTGCACAATTTTTATCTTGAGATTTAAAGTAGTTGGAAATATCAGACAAGTACATGCGATAAACCAGTTATATTGTTAAACAACTATATGGTAGAGATTGTACATTTTGTATGTTCACAAAGGTCATTAAGGTTTGCTAAATGTTGAAAACATTCATGTACCTATTGAACTTGAACTGGACCTCAAAAGTTGGATAGAATTTGTTTCGAGTACATGTGGGTAGGTAGGTCTGGTTACAACACATGTTCTATTAGAAAGGAGAAAAGAAAAATTCAGGTTCCCTTGATGAGATAAAGAACTAATATAAAGACGATTTGTGTCATTACTGAATAAATCTAGGAGCCAGAGCAAATGGGATATGTTAGGATACTATTTTTTCCTCCCCACTATTTAATCTTCAGTGACTTTATCTTTAAGGCTCTGTGAAACCAGATGCACAATCTTATTCTCCAAGAGTCAAGACAGAACCGATCAGAAAGAAAGATTATCTATAAAGCCCTTAAAAAAGAGATTCCCATGCCAATATGGTCTAATGCAGGGCTTAATGTGCCAGTCCAAAAACTTTGGAAATCTCAACTGCCTATAGAGCTCCAATTCCCAGGAGTTATCTTCATTTTCGTTACAAATTTTGTCCTTAAATTTTCCATACACTATGTGGTACAGTCACTGAAAGAAACCTACCTAATGTGCCCCAATCCTGAAAGATAAAGCCCCTTTAACTTCAGCAAAGTGGAAAACTGAAGGGATTACTAGGATAATTCACAGCTGGGACTGTGAGGTGGTAAACCATTCCAGGCAAGTCTGGACAGCAACAGGAATGAAGTAGGCAGGAATGCTCACTCTCTCCAAAGGAGATAATAAAGTTGTTAGGAAAATAATAAACTGCTTTTAGTGGGCATTAGGGCCTTATTATCTTTTAATTCCATGCAGAGGATATTTTTTATTCTGTACTTAATTCTATTGTAAGTGTCCATACCAGAGCTCCCAATCAAATCTTTATTGTCACATGCACAGAGAGAAAAGAAGAAACATAATCCATCTTAGTTACTAGTCAATGTTAGGGTGGCCTAACCAAGAAGAAAACCCTCAGGAGACCCCTTCAAAACAAGTCTAAATAATTCTAAGAATTCCAAATCAAGGCAATTCTTCACAAGCCCCAGATAAATCTGAACTACCCAAAAGGATGAAGGTGGAGAGTGAGAGAGACATAAATAAGGAAAGTTTAGGAATAAAGGCTTTAAGAAAAGGAGAGAACTTACTTCCTAATTGAAAACATTGCCCAACCTTTTGTAAAAATGGATATCATCTTCCTAGATGTTCTATCCTAGAAGCAGTAGGCTGTCCATCTCACCTGTGTGCTGACCTCATCCCACCCACCTCTTCAGGGCAGCATTCCATCAAAGTCCTCATCTCCCTCCCTTCTAATGGCCTTATGCAGTCAACACATAAATGGAGGCAAAACCATCAAGTTTTTATTTGTTTTAATAAACTTTTTTAGTAAAAGAAGATATACATAGAGAAAAGTGCGCTAGTCACAAAAGGGAATTTTCAGAGTTAATGCACCTGGGTAAATGCCATCCAGATCAACAAGTAGAATGTTACTTGTACCCTAGGAGCCTCCTTAGTATCCCCACCAGGTGTTCCCTCTGGCAAAGGTAACCACTATCCTGACCTCTAACACCGCTGGTTAATTCTGCCCAATTAAAAATTTTCTCTAAACTGAATTATCCATATATTCTCTCTTGTATCTGGCTTCTTGGATCAGTAATATGTTTGTGAAATGTATCCATGTTGTTGCATGCCATGTGGTTTTACCAACTCATTCTCATTACTGTATAGTATCCGACTGTATGAATAAACTACAATTTATTCCATGGTTGACAGAGATCTGATTTTTTTCCAGTGTGGATCTGTTTTTAAATAGGGATTGTCAAATAGGACTACCATGTACATTCCTAGATTTACATATGTACAAATTTCTGTTGGGTATATATATTTGAGAGTAGCATTTCTGTATCAGAGAGTAAGCATATATTCAGCATTGGTAGATACTGTCAAACAATTTTCCAAAGGAAATGGATCTATTTACTCACCCAGCAGCAGGATATGAGAGTTTCAAGTGTTCTACATCCTCTTCAAAACTTTGTATTTTCAATATTGTGGGGTTGGCAGTAATCATTATGGCACAGGTGAAAGATATCTAATTATGGTTTTAACTTATATTTACCTGCTGAGTAATGGCACTGACCACCTCTTCCCATGTTTATTGGCCATTTATTTATAAGGAATCTGTTCAAGTGTTTTGCCCACGTTTCTATTTGGGGTGTTTTTGGTTTCTCTTTATATATTATGGATATGTTATCCTCTGCCCCCATTTCCATCTCTCTTGCTCTTGCTCTCTCCTTTGCTCTCTCCTTCTAGCTCTCTCTTATAAATATATAAAATACAATATTTACAAATATATAATTATACCTTATATATAAATTCTTACATATACTTACATAACTCATGATACAATATATAAATATAGTTTATATACCATATTATACATATATGAAATATCTTCCACACTGCGGCCTGCCTTTAAGAACTTTGAGTGGTGTCCTATTTAACAGACAGGCTTCATTTTAATGGAGACCAATTTCTCATACTTTCCCTTCATGATTAGCGGGGGTTTTCTGTGTTCTACTTAAGACATTTTTATCTACTACAATGTCAAGAAGGTATTGTCTGCTGTTCTGTTCTAGAAACTCTGTTGTAATTTAAGTGGCTTCCTATCATTCCCTCTAGCCATAATTCCAACTCCTTCCCTTCATAGTGAACTTCATATAATTGTTGTCCACAATTCCCATCTTTTCTTCAAAAGTCATCTAATTTCTGACTGCTCCTACTACTCTCCCCCAATGCTAACCCCCACTACTCCAATGAAACTATTCTTTCTAAGCCAATCCATATCTCCCCAGTTGCCAAATAGGAATTTTTCCATTCTTATCTTATTCACTTGACTAGCATTTGAAGCTGTTGACTAAACACTCCTTCTTTAAACTTTCCTTTTAAAAATTTCAAGATTGGGGCGCCTGGGTGGCTCAGTGGGTTAAAGCCTCTGCCTTCGGCTCAGGTCATGATCCCAGGGTCCTGGGATCGAGCCCCGCATCGGGCTCTCTGCTTGGCAGGGAGCCTGCTTCCTCCTCTCTCTCTCTGCCTGCCTCTCTGCTTACTTGTAATCTCTCTCTCTCTGTCAAATAAATAAATAAAATCTTTAAAAAAAAAAAAAATTTCAAGATTGCATTTCATCCTTATTCAACAACTACTCAGCTCATTTGTTCTCAGTCTTCTTCATGGGATCCTTCTCTGTTAATGTTGTAAACATATAACTACAACATCCATAAAACTCTGCTGTGTACCAAACACCATGCTAAACACTGGAAATATGGTGATGAGCAAAAACACATGGTTCCTGATATCATGGAGCTTAGTATCTGGTAGTAGACACAAACATTAATCAAATAATTATCATGATGAATATATAATTACAAACTCAAATGAGAGCTCTGAAGGAAATAAAGGTCTATAAAAGGACTCAGGAAGTCATTGCCTGTGGGCTAAATATGGTCCACTCACTGTATATGTAAGTAAAATTTTGTTGAAACACAGCCATATCCCTTCATTTAGATATTGTCTATGGCTGCTTTCACAGCAACAGAGTTGAGCAGTTATGATAGAGACCACATGGCAATGAAAAGCCTGAAATACTTACCATCTGGCCTTTTACAGAAAAACATTTACCAACTCCTACTCTATAAGAAAGAAACATAACCCACACTGGGCATGTGATGGTCAGAAAAGGCTTTCTTTCCTAAGGCAGTGGCTCTCAGGTCTCAGAAATAGCAGATATTTACTAGGCAATGAGTGAAAGGTAAAGCTCTAAAGAGAGAAACAGCATACACAAAGGTCCTATATAGAAAGGAACATAAACATGATACATTACAAAGGAGTGAGGGAAAGATGAGGCTGAAGAGATATCCAGGGAGAAGCTCATATACCATCTTGAAACTCACATTAACAATGCTACAGGTTTTTGTTTTTTCTTAATGGAACAGAATTCAATACTTTTTAAGCACAGTGGGATGGGAAGATTTTTGTCATTGTTGTTTTTCTCTGACTCTTGGCTCCAGCTTCTTTTGTGTTTGTTGGTTTTATACTCAGGCTATTCAAGGTGGCCTTCCTAGCTAACAACCTCTAGATTTAAGTACAGGGAAAAAAAAAAAAGAGAGAGAGAGAGAGATTTCCTTCCCTACAATAGTTGAAAAATAAGTCCTGTGTCTGACTGCTAACTGTCTATTTCAGTCACATTCCCACCCATGAAACAAAGACTGAGGCCAAAAGAATGGGTTTAAGCCAACTGACTTACTCTTAGTTCCATGGCCACCCCTAGAGCTGGGCACAGGATCAGCCTCAACCACTTGCAATAAAAGTTAGACTAAAGTAACAACCAAAAAGAAACATGGAGTACTCTTTCAAGGAATAAGATGAATGAATGTTGAACCAAAATATTTTCAACACAAGATACAAAGAGGTGGTAATTTCTCTTCTCCCTTCGTATGCTTTCTAAGAACATCTCATCCAAACCTGTTTCCAGCTACCACCTATATAATAATCTATTTGTAAATACCTGTCTGTAGCCCCAAATGCTTCCCTGGTCCCTAAATCCTTTAATCTAACTACTTAATTCACAATTCCACTTGGATATGCTACAGATTAGTTTAATGAGAAAAGCCAACTAATTATCTACCTGTCAGACTCACTCCTCCTTCTTTATTCTCTATCTTGCCCAAATCAGAATCTAAAGAATTTTTCTATATTCCTTCCTGAATCTTATCGAACTACTTGATCAGTCATGAAGGGTTATGACAGATTTTTTCCTCCATCCTCCACTTAAAATTCTTTTTTTTTTTTTAAAGACTTTATTTATTTATTTGACAGAGAGAGATCACAAGTAGACAGAGAGGCAGGCAGAGAGAGAGAGAGAGGAAAGCAGGCTTCTTGCTGAGCAGAGAGCCCGATGTGGGACTCGATCCCAGGACCCTGAGATCATGACCTGAGCCGAAGGCAGCGGCTTAACCCACTGAGCCACCCAGGCGCCCTCCACTTAAAATTCTTAAAAGGATTCTTACCCCCTGGATGGCTCAGTCTTTAAGCCACTACCTTCAGCTCAGGTCATGATCCCAGGGTCCTGGGATGCCACTGCACTTCCCGCTCCACAGGAGGCCTGCTTCTCCCTCTCCCACTTCCCCTGCTTGTGTTCCCTCTCTCGCTGTGTCTCTCTGTCAAATAAATAAATAAAATCTTTAAAAAAAAAAAAAAAAAAGGATTCTCACCACCTCCAGAATGAAATTCAACCACCTCACTGAGACAAGCGTCTGTCAGGATGCTCCATGATGTCCTTGCTACCCCTAAAGCAAAATCTTTGTACTCCCCTCCTCAGACACCTTATGGATAAATCTTTCACTCCTCTATCCCTTTGCCCATACTTTTCCCTCTTTCCAACTGCCCCTTCTGGTATCTTTCTCCTCCTTCATGTGCTGACTTCCTACTGGTTATTTAAGAATAAGCTTAAGCCCTCACTTCCTTTAGAAAGCCTAACCAGAATCACTGTGATTCCAGTCCTCTTATCTGTGCCCAATTGTTACTCATACACACCCATGTCTCAAAACCCATCATACAGCTGTGATGTATTCCTCTGTCTCTCCTAGTATGCAAGATCCCTAGAGGCAAGGGATGTGTCTTTTATCTGTCCATCACCATGACCTAGTACAGTGCCTAGCACATAATAAACACACAATAAACACTTTGAAAAATTCTACTAGGAAATGAAAAATTCAAATGGGAAATGAAATTACACTTCTTTTTTTATGATTTTATTTATTTTTGAGAGAGAGAGAGTGAAAGTAGGAGGAAGAACAGAGGGAGAGGGACAAGGAGACTCCATTCCTAGCACGGAGCCTGATGTAGAACTTAATCTCAGGATCCTGAGATCATGAACTGAGCCCAAACCAAGAGTTAGGACACTCAACTGACTAAGCAATCCAGGTGCCCTGAAATTACACATCAGTGTAGAAAATTGCACTGATGGAAATCAAACACTAAACATGGAAACTACATAGTAGTGGTAGAATAAGTTAATCAAAGTAAATATAGTTCATTAACATTTTTAAAAAATCCATTCTTGACCCTCTCTGTTCCCCTCTTTTCTAGCAGATGGTGTCCACTCTCAGAGAAGCAGATGTTTAATAAAATATTTCAACCATAAAATGCAGTCACAGAGAGCAACTTAATGATGAGGACAATGTCTTCTCTAGTTTCCATAAAATGCCTCGTTTAGTGCCCTGCACCCAAGGGACATCTATTATTTAGTAATTAGTGATCACAATCTTCAGGCAAGTCCATGATCATTGAACTTAGGATAGGCAAACTCTCACATCCACTGTTGCTGAGTAATGTAAGTAAATAACAGAAAACGGTTTTTAGAACCACAGCCAGGTTTAAAAACATTTTGGTTAATGAAATTCCTCTTTAGTCTCAGAACTTTTAGGAGTTAACTTCCACCCATAGCAAATACTCCTTCTTTTTATTTTTTTGTCTTCTACAATTTAAATACAATTCCCTTTAGTATATGCCTTTGCTTTATTCAATTACCATATTCCTTCAGGAATTTATTATTTTTTATTATGTACCAGGCATCCTTTCCCCTGCAGATACAAGGGGAAAACAAAATCAACTCAAGCCCTGCTCTTATAGTGCTGTCTAGGGGGGAAGCCAAGTCAGTAAACAAATAGTCAATCTTTCTCTCTCTCTCTCTCTCTCTCTCACACACACACACACATATTGAAAAGCAGAACACTATGACATGTTTTGGAGGAAAAAAAAATAGAGATTTCTATAACAAGCGACTGAGTTGATACAGAATGTAAGCGAAGGCTTGCCTGAAGAAAAGATACTGGAACTGGAATCTGAAAATGAAGATAGTCAATTAGCTAAAGGAAAATTAAGCCAGGAGAAAACAAAATATTCCAAGCATGAAAATGTCACATTCTCTGAGATAAAAAGGAACATGGTATATTCAAAGAACTAAATTTAAAAAAATTTAATCCTAAATTTCCACTAAGTACAATTTTTCAAAGACATGAAGCAACAGAATTTAGTAAAAGATATACTGAATTGGAAATCTGTGAATATGAACTGAATCCTAGTTCTTCCTCTCAATTTGTTATCTAGTAAAGCACAGCATTTATGGATCTGCTTTTACAAATGTGTAAAGTGGATTAAACTATTTTTTTTCTCCAGAATTCTAGAAATGCATGGTACTTCAAAAATTAATGAGAAACTATCACCAGGCCAACATCAAGTATTATTATCAACTGTTTTGTCATCACTGATTTTCAATGAAAAGTAGCTTCACAGAATTTTAACTTTCATCTAACCATCCTCATACCAGCAAATAAAGATTTGTAAACCAAATGTAAAGATCTAAGGGATCTTTTTACTGACAGCCAGTGCTTTCTAACTTTACTTTATTTATATTTTTATTATTATGTTCAGTTAGCCAACATACAGTAAATCATTAGTTTTTGATGTAATGTACAACAATTCATTAGTTGCATATAACACCGAGTGCTCATCACAACAGCTCCTAACTTTATTTAAATGGCAAACTGTTAATCATGCAACATGAGTAATCAACAATTGAACATAGGCATTAATCATGAAAAAAATTAATCAATTTAGTGATAAAATTGTAATTTGCTGAGAGATAAGGTTGAATAGTGGCAAATACTAAAAACGATTTATAGGCTTTTTCACTGAAAGAAACTAGAAAATCAATTTGCTTAGGTGGAAAATAAAGGTATAAAATCAGGTTTGGGAGAGGACAATGCAGTGAGTTTACTTTAAGGCAAATATAATTGGGGCCCAATGGAGATGCAAACAGAGTTTTCCAGTAATAATGAGTTAGAGATATAGGATCGGAGCTGCTGGAGAAGGCTGGGAAAGATTTATGAATTGGGAATCATCAACTCACAGGCAGAAGTTATAACTTTGGGAGTAAAGATACTGTCCATTCAACTCATTTCAGATAAAGTATCTTCAAGTAAGTTCTAATTATTCCTAGTCTACTTTGAATTATAATTTATGCAAGTGGAAAAATAAAATTAGTTAAGTGTACTTCAAAAGTAAATACATAAATAAAAGTTTAAGAAGAGCCAAAGGAATACATTTTAAAATGCATAAAATACTCTTGAAGAAACTAGAGAATTTCTATTTGGGGTGAGACTTTGTTTTGGAGCCATCACTCTGGAGTACACAGGATGGGGAGGGTTATGGGAAAGGTAGTATTAGCTATGCAGTCCATATGTCTGTATGTCTATATGTCTATGGTCTATAACCCACACAACATTCCCGGGTTAAGAAAGCAAGAAAAAGTGATCTCGATAGCAATATGGCCCATATTCACTTAAATCGGGGGGCTTAGAGAAGTCACTACCCTAGACTTGCTTGGCTTTTTGAATATACAGCAAAATTTGTAGACTCTTTGACTCTAGACTGCTTCTTATTCAAAGTAGTCTCATCTGAGTGCATGTTTTACTTGCTTAAATATAGCTCACTTACTAGATAGTCCACAGACTGGCAAAACTGGTTTGCGTGTGCTAATTTCACTAATATTTCCTGAATTTATCTAATATACAATGAATTGTTCCAGGTGTTGGGACTAGAGGTAATTTCCTGGCAGCCCAGGTCCCTGTCTCCATGGAGCATATATTCTAGAGAATTAGTTTTGTTTGTGAGTAAATTGAGTTTTAATAATCTTTTTTTAAAAGATTTTATTTATTTATTTGACAGAGATCACAAGTAGGCAGAGAGGCAGGCAGAGAGAGAGGGAGGGGGAAGCAGGCTCCCTGCTGAGCAGAGAGCCCAATGCAGGGTTCAATCCCAGGACCCTGAGATCATAACCTGAGCAGAAGGCAGAGGCTTTAACCCACTGAGCCACCCAGGCACCCCGAGTTTTAATATTCTGTATCTTAGTAGCATTTATCTCAAATTTCACCAGAGTTGTTTAAAAGCACAATTTAAAATTTTTGAAGTACCTACCGATAATGATTAAGTAGAACAATCAAGAAATTTTAAAATAATTTGTTTTTAAGAGTTCTGGGGTGGGGTGGCGGAGAAGAGAGCCATTAATTTTATTTGGGGAAGGAGGGGAAATTTGTAATATTCTGCAGATGAGTAAGAATTAATCAAATAACCTTTTCAGTCTTGACAACTACTCCTATTTCAAGAAACGGTGTTACAACACATTTTCTCTTCATTATATGTCTGCAACAGAACCTTGAAAAGTCTGTCATGTAGGATTATGTTGACATTTTCTTCTCTTTAGATATCTACTCAAGCTGACCCAAAGAACCTTGGGAAAATTTACACTTGAAAACAAGTTTTATCTCTTAATGGAAAGAAAATGTTACTGTGATTTTTTTTTTCCCTCTTGGTTCTACATTTTTCTCCCTGACAAAGACAATAAATGAAAATTCATATACTATCAATAGTTTATTATTTGGTTCCAAAATCAAAGCATTAACTTCTAGGACCTCTTGGTAATTCAAGTAATTTAATATATCTCAGTTGCACAATTTATTTATCCCAAAATGAAGAGAAATTGTCCTAAACGAAAGATTTCTCAGTTATGGTCCTGTTAACACAAAAGACCAAATATGTTTTGTTGAGGGGTGGGGACTGATCGCGTCCTGTAAGGATACTTAGCAGCGTCTCTGATCTCTACTCACTAGGTGCCAAGAGCACCACCAAGTTATGACAACCAAAAATGTCTTCAGAATTGTCACATATACTCTGGCAGGAGGGGTCAAAACTGCCTCTGACTGAGAATGTTTATCCTAGATTAAAGAGTCTAATGTGTTGATCATGGCACTATTTACAAAGCCCTCCAGTGACTGAAAATCTAAGTTTTTAGGGACATACAGAGTTTGCCCCAATTTTAAAATAGTCTGAGTATTAAAACTTAGTTACTATTCTACTCATTTAGTTATGTTGCATATTAACTATAGATGATAATACTGCAGACGAAGCTTGAAAAACTATTTAATTATAATTTATGAGAACTAATGTTCCATAAGGTATTAGACTATAAAAATGGTACACCGACACAATGTTGAAGGCAGGCTTTTTCTTTTTTTTTTTCCTTTTTTTTTTTTTTAAGTCTCTAAGCAAAGAAAAGAAACATTAGAGTGGAAAACCCAATATGAACAACATGACTGGAGAATTAACAAAAGGCACATTCATTTGCTACCTAGCTGATTACATTTTAATGTGTTTTATTGTGAGTGGGAAGTAATATTATATGAATATTAATAAAAACCATTTACATTTCTTCTTGCCTAAGAGCTCTACTTTTGTTAAATGTAGAAAATATAATGTGTAACTATAGAAACCTGCCATTTCCATTATTAGAATTTTTCTCATAAAGGATGAAACTGATTAAACTTTTATTCTCTGTAAAGTTTCTAAAAGCCTAGCAAAGAAACCAAATCTTGACCTCATAAAATTTGTTTCACCAGCAGAGAATAGATTTAAAGTAGAGGGAAATTGGGAAGAGAGGATGAGGCAGGCACATCAAGTTAGAAATCTGAAATATTTGTATAAATATTTATAAATATTGCTGATCCAAGGAGTCTCAGTTGTCTCAATGCTAAGATAGCCAATTCAGTAGGAAGCGGCTTTTCTCTCCCCCACTAACCTTGCTTGTGTTCCCTCTCTCGCTGTGTCTCTCTGTCAAATAAATAAATAAAATAAATAAAATCTTTTTTTTAAATTTTTTATAATTTTTTATTTTTCAGCATAACAGTATTCATTATTTTTGCACCACACCCAGTGCTCCATGCAATCCGTGCCCTCTACAATACCCACCACCTGGTGCCCCCAACCTCCCACCCCCCACCCCTTCAAAATTCTCAGATCGTTTTTCAGAGTCCATAGTCTCTCATGGTTCACCTCCCCTTCCAATTTCCCTCAACTCCCTTCTCCTCTCCATCTCCCCTTGTCCTCCATGCTATTTGTTATGCTCCACAAATAAGTGAAACCATATGATAATTGACTCTCTCTGCTTGACTTATTTCACTCAGCATAATCTCTTCCAGTCCCGTCCATGTTGCTACAAAACTTGGTTATTCATCCTTTCTTTTTTCTTTTTTTTTTTTTTTTTACAGCTTTATAAACATATATTTTTATCCCCAGGGGTACAGGTCTGCGAATCGCCAGGTTTACACACTTCACAGCACTCACCATAGCACATACCCTCCCCAATATCCATAACCCAACCCCCCTCTCCCAACCCCCTCCCCCCATCAACCCTCAGTTTGTTTTGTGAGATTAAGAGTCACTTATGGTTTGTCTCCCTCCCAATCCCATCTTGTTTCATTTACTCTTCTCCTACCCCCTCAACCCCCGATGCCACATCTCCTCTCCCTCATATCAGGGAGATCATATGATAGTTGTCTTTCTCCGATTGACTTATTTCGCTAAGCATGATACCCTCTAGTTCCATCCACGTCGTCGCAAATGGCAAGATTTCATTTCTTTTGATGGCTGCATAGTATTCCATTGTGTATATATACCACATCTTCTTTATCCATTCGTCTGTAGATGGACATCTAGGTTCTTTCCATAGTTTGGCTATTGTAGACATTGCTGCTATAAACATTCGGGTGCACGTGCCCCTTCGGATCACTACGTTTGTATCTTTAGGGTAAATACCCAGCAGTGCAATTGCAGGGTCATAGGGTAGTTCTATTTTCAACATTTTGAGGAACCTCCATGCTGTTTTCCAGAGTGGTTGCACCAGCTTGCATTCCCACCAACAGTGTAGGAGGGTTCCCCTTTCTCCGCATCCTCGCCAGCATCTGTCATTTCCTGACTTGTTAATTTTAGCCATTCTGACTGGTGTGAGGTGATACCTCATGGTGGTTTTGATTTGTATTTCCCTGATGCCGAGTGATGTGGAGCACTTTTTCATGTGTCTGCTGGACATCTGGATGTCTTCTTTGCAGAAATGTCTGTTCATGTCCTCTGCCCATTTCTTGATCGGATTATTTGTTCTTTGGGTGTTGAGTTTGCTAAGTTCTTTATAGATTTTGGACACTAGCCCTTTATCTGATATGTCATTTGCAAATATCTTCTCCCATTCTGTCAGTTGTCTTTTGGTTTTGTTCACTGTTTCCTTTGCTGTGCAAAAGCTTTTGATCTTGATAAAATCCCAAAAGTTCATTTTTGCCCTTGCTTCCCTTGCCTTTGGTGATGTTCCTAGGAAGATGTTGCTGCAGCTGAGGTCGAAGAGGTTGCTGCCTGTGTTCTCCTCAAGGATTTGGATGGATTCCTTTCTCACATTGAGATCCTTCATCCATTTTGAGTCTATTTTCGTGTGTGGTGTAAGGAAATGATCCAATTTCATTTTTCTGCATGTGGCTGTCCAATTTTCCCAACACCATTTGTTGAAGAGGCTGTCTTTTTTCCATTAGACATTCTTTCCTACTTTGTCGAAGATGAGTTGACCATAGAGTTGAGGGTCCATTTCTGGGCTCTCTATTCTGTTCCATTGATCTATGTGTCTGTTTTTGTGCCAGTACCATGCTGTCTTGATGATGACAGCTTTGTAATAGAGCTTGAAGTCCGGAATTGTGATGCCACCAACTTTGGCTTTCTTTTTCAATATTCCTTTGGCTATTCGAGGTCTTTTCTGGTTCCATATAAATTTTAGGATTATTTGTTCCATTTCTTTGAAAAAAATGGATGGTACTTTGATAGGAATTGCATTAAATGTGTAGATTGCTTTAGGTAGCATAGACATTTTCACAATATTTATTCTTCCAATCCAGGAGCATGGAACATTTTTCCATTTCTTTGTGTCTTCCTCAATTTCTTTCATGAGTACTTTATAGTTTTCTGAGTATAGATTCTTAGTCTCTTTGGTTAGGTTTATTCCTAGGTATTTTATTAAAATAAATAAAATCTTAAATACACACACACACACACACACACACACACACAGTTAGAAGAGGGGAACCTGGGTGGCTCAATTGGTTAGGCATCCAACTCTGCTCAGGTCATTATCTCATGGGGCTGAGATCAGACCACATTGGTCTCTGTGCTGGGCTTGGAACTTGTTTGGGATTCTCTCCCTCTCTCCCTCTGCCACTCCTCTCTCTCTCTCTCAATCAATAAATAAATAATAGATAAATGAATAAATAAATAAGATTTAAAAATTTAAGAAAAATTAAATATAAGCAGGATAATTAATTTTGGCACTCAGACACATTTCCTTTAAATAAATTCCTTAGCTGTATTACTCTTACACTGTAACATTGGGATTTTTGTCTAAGGAATACATTTTTGGGGCAGCTGGGTGGCTCAGGTGGTTGAGCAACTGCCTTTGGCTCAGGTCATGATTTTGTCTTCCTCGGGCCATGATCGGGCTTCCTCCTCAGTGGGGAGACCGCTTCCCACTGCTATTGCTAATAGTGGTTAAAATCGGGGCGCCTGGGTGGCTCAGTGGGTTAAGCCGCTGCCTTCGGCTCAGGTCATGATCTCAGGGTCCTGGGATTGAGTCCCACATCGGGCTCTCTGCTCAGCAGGGAGCCTGCTTCCCTCTCTCTCTGCCTGCCTCTCTACCTATGATCTCTGTCTGTCAAATAAATAAATAAAATCTTTAAAAAAAAAAATAGTGGTTAAAATCAAATGTTAGGGACTATAGCAAAGCTGTCCCCAAGAAAAATAAGCAAAACCTAGGCTGAGAATCTAGACACAAGCTTAACAAGACTCAGAAGAAATCTGTTTCAATTAGAAACACAATCCAAACTGGAACTGGAAAATACGATCCATCATATAAAGGGCGTTTCTCTGTAGCATCTTCATTATTACCCTAAGGTCCCTATATAATTCTAAGTTCCACTTTTAATATTAAATTTATTTACGTATTTATCTACCACAATGTTGAGTTAGTTCATGCTAACAGTAACATAATATCTAAAAGTAGAAAGAATTCATGTACTAAATTACACACACACACACACACACACACACACACACACACAGAGTTTTTAATCCATCAGAATAAAAGACACTCCAAACCAACTGCAAAACTATTTTCAAACTGGCTAAACCTTCTCATGCTCAAATGGAGCAAGTAAACATTTTGAAACATTTTGAGAACGTAAACTCCAGAGCTGGAGGTTCTGTGAAAGCTCTCTATGTATGGAAAGATCATTTAACAATCCTCCAAAGTCAAGGGAGACTGCGTTTATTTGACACCAAGATGGTGAGGCATTTGAGTAGACTTAGTAATCAGAGGTCACGGAAGAGGGGCAGAAATTAAAAACTCAGTTTTCTTGTAAATATTCCGATATGCTGTACAAAAATAGCATGGCACTCTGCCCCACAATATTACAGACATGAGCCTTCCCTAAAGCCAATTCCCTTCTCTTCCTTTATTACATTAAGTGTTTTGCCAAGTCATTAATTCTTCCATTATCTAGTTCCCTGTAAACATTGTACAAAATGACATTTGTTTTAGAATTATTGAGTGATCCATGCTCTATACTTCTAAAGACTACATTTGGGTATTTCCTTTCTTGTCTACAAGAATATTAAAACCCTAAAGCATTTCTTTTGTAATAAAAGGATATGATCAGCAATGTGTTATCATTAAAACAGCCAAAATATTTTCATTAAAGCAGACACACTGTTTGGGAGTCTTCCCCCTTGGACTATTTTTTTCTTTTTTAAAAGATTTTATTTATTTATTTGACACAGAGAGAGAGAGAGACCACAAGGAGGCAGAGAGAGGGGGAGAAGCAGGCTCCCTGCTGAGCAGAGAGCCCGATGTGGGGCTCGATCCCGGGACTCCGTGATCATGACCGGAGCCGAAGACAGAGGCTTTAACCCAATGAGCCACCCAGGCGCACCCCCCCCCCCACTTTGGATTATTTTATTGCTTTGCTACAACTTGTCTAAGGAGTTTAAAAGTTTTGGTGATAAAACAGAGATCCCAGGGAAATTCACTAAGGAAGCACTTCATTAAGAATACTCGAAGTGTCATGCTGTACTATATACTCAAGCAGCAAAAAAGTAAAATAGCTTCCCTGTTGCATCAAAGCTTTTCCTCTGTCCAGATTAGTATGTTCTCCAAACTTCACATTGTGAATGAAAGCCACTCGAAGATGTGTATGTGCGTGTATGTGTAATTTAGTTCATGGATTCTTTCTACTTTTATATTTTACGTTATTGTTATCATGGACTAGCTCAGCATCAAAGATGATGTAACAGCCCCCCCAAAATTTCTTTTTGCTGCCACCTAATAGGGAATGAGATAGGGTTTGTCCTAAATTATTGTATCAGTGGCTCCCAGCAATACAAAGCTCAATCTATGTTTACTCTCTTCAGAAAGCAATCTCAAATCACTGAATTCTCTGCTTCTTAGCAGTCTGGTTGCAAAGTCTGTGAAGGTAGCAAAGTGAAATGGATGATTATCTGTAGAAACTAACACTCTGTGCTCTTTCTCTCACTAATATCTCTGATGGAAGGATCACCTATATGTCATTTGTCAGTTAAGGGAACACCAAAGAATGTACTCATTAATATTTCATTTAGGTATTCTCCAATGTTGCCAGAATGACACTCTTTAAATCTTACTTCGACAGAAATCTTTTTTTTTTAAGATTTTATTTATTTATTTATTTATTTGAGAGAGAGACAGTGAGAGAGAGCATGAGCGAGGAGAAGGTCAGAGGGAGAAGCAGACTCCCCGTGGAGCCAGGAGCCCGATGCGGGACTCGATCCCGGGACTCCGGGATCATGACCTGAGCCAAAGGCAGTCGTCCAACCAACTGAGCCACCCAGGCGTCCCCAGAAATCTTTTTTAATAAGAATCCATTTGTGGGGTGCTTGGGTGGCTCAGTGGGTTAATCCTCTGCCTTCAGCTTGGGTCATGATTTCAGGGTCCTGGAATCAAGCCCCGCATCAGGCTCCTGCTCAGTGGGGAGCCTGCTTCCCCCCTCTCTCTTCCTGTCTCTCTTCCTACTTGTGATCTCTGTCTGTCAAATAAATAAATAAAATATTTTTTTTTAAAAAGAATTCATTTGTGTCTTTCAATATAATCTGGAAATTTTCTTCCCCAATGTTCAGATCATGAGAAATCTTTGGGGCAGGGGGGAGGGAGAAATGGCCAGTAATAACCTATGTGATATCTGTGTAACATAGACTATCAGATTAAACTCATCTGACCCCAGAATAAAAGACCCCAGCACAAATGTGGAATGGAGGGAGTACATTTTTTTAAAGATCATATTTGAGTATGGCTTCAAGTAAAGAGATCTCTACTTCCTTTCCCTAACTACTCCCCTTTCCCCATGCATGCCATGCAGGCTGCACACAGGAACAGTAATATGACAGGTGGGCCTCTGTAATTGTCCTTCAATATTGTTCAGAGGGGTGGTAATTAAGGAAAAATTGGTTTACATTTCTGAAGCAACCCTAGTGAGGGGACTTTTCAAAGCCTGGAAATACATACTTACATATGCTGAACTTAATCATACTGGGGTTAATGCTGGCAGCAAATAAAATCAGTCCATACCACTTTCCTTGGAAGGAATTAAAACACTGGCATGGCTAGTCAAACTAATATATCTTTGGTCCTGAGTCACTGATTTACTTGAAGTCTGGAATATTTACATTGGGTGTATGAACAATATAACTGAAAAAGCAGCTACACATATGGGCCAACAAACATCAATAATTTAATTATTTTCTTCCACAGGAGATAGAGAGAAATAACTTATGGGGCCAGTGGGAACATTAAAATAAGCTTTTCTCTGTTGGCTAATAAATCTGGTGAAAATACCTCACCTCTGCCAGGGCAATATTCCTAGAAAAGCTTTCCTAAGCCCAAGTAAGTTTAACACTCTTTCAAATTTCATGGTCTAATCATGTGCAAAGACTCCTCTATAATTCCGTAATTTTCCAGTGAAGGACAGGGAAAAATACTTTTCTTTGGCGTGTAAAGAATGGCGGTTTAACCCAACTTAGAGGTTGGTCATGGAGGATAATCTCCCAGTTCTTCCACTTAGCTATTTGCATACCACTATATAAAGTTTGTAATACTATCTCTGTCCTTGGGAACAGCTAAATGACTTTCCAAAGACCATAAATACCAGTTGGAGAAATCTGTATTCATACGAGTTTAAAAAAAAAAAGTGGAAATGGATTTGAGAGGCATAATAACATCTGCTAGGCTTGGAAAATATAATTTTCCTCAAGTCATTTTGTATAATACACATCCAAGCTTAAATAATGTTCCAATTTATTAGTCTATGTTGTGGTTCCAGTTATATTTTATTTTTAATCTGTAACCAATTTTACGTATAATTTTACTAACCTGTACAAAACTTTCTATTTTAATAAAAATAATTTTACTTTGACACTTCTTTATGGAAAATTATTTTATGGAAAATTTCTAATTGTAAAGAAACAAATAGCTATTAACTAGCACATGGTTCAAATATGACTGCGGATCTCTCATGAGCTTAGAGCTGAGCACAGGAGGTCAAGTGTTGAGTTTCCCCAACCAAAAATAACCAAGAACTTACATCATCACCACAAATATATACCATATAACTATATTTAGTGTAAATGGGCAATGAATGGTTTGCTCACAATGTTTCTGCTCTTCCAAACTATAACAAGATGGATTACATTCAGATCATGGAATAAATTCACTGTCAAGTTGTCTCGGAACGATGAAAAGAGGACAGGGTATGATGACCATATTGCTGGTTTCTACCTATACGACCTCAAGCAAGTCCTGGTTCCTCTGAGCCCTTCAGTTTCCTCATCTGAGACATGTGAGTGGTAGTATCTGACTAGGTTGCTATGAGAGTCAATTATACAAGCTATAATTAAGCTGTATTCTATCAAAACCGTAAGTCAGATCAATCATTCACTATCCAAGCGGATTTTCAGAGATAAAAAATATGCATTATGCATTAATCTAAAATATTAATAGATATACACAGAATATTTCACAACTTAAGAAGCCATGCATGATAATCATTTACTTTTCCCTCCCTTCTTTCTCTGCCATTAGACATTTTTGTCTAGTCTGTCATCTACATTGACACCAATGTCAGAGTTTTCAAAAATATAAAGAACTCTCAAAACTCAACAGTAAGAAAACAATCAAACCAATCTAAAACAAGGCGGGGGGAATGAACATATACTTCCTCAAAGAAAATATTCAGGTAAATAGCAAATAAACAATGAAAGAATGTTCCACAGTATTAGCCATTACCAAAATGCAAATTAAAATCAAAATGAGATATCACTATACACTAACAAGAATGGCTGTATGTTTTGAAAAATCAAGAAGCGAAGTTTTGGGAGAATGCAGAGCAACTGGAACTTGCACACGCTGCTGGTGAGAATGGAAAATTGGAAAGCTACTGTGGAAAACAGTTGGGCAGTTTCAAACAATTTTTTACAGAGCTATATATATACACTCACCAGCAATCCCACTCTTGGATATACCCTACAGAAATGAAAACTTATGTTCACACAAAAATCTGTACACAAATGTTTATAGTAGCTTTATTCAGTCACCAAAACTGAAAATACCCCAACTGTACTTTGGTAGGTAATGAATGAATAAATAGTGGCACATCCATATAGTGGAACAGTACTCAGTAATAACAAGACACAAGGTAATGTATAGGACACTCTCAAAAAGAAAAAAAAAAAACCTATACTTATTGGGACTATGTCAGTGGTTGCCAAGAGTTAGGTGTGGGTAACATGAGTTTAAGGGGGTAGCACAAGGGAGTTCTTACAGTGATGGTACTGTGCTATAGCCTGACTGTGCTGATAGTTACATTATGCTACACAGGTATTAAGATTAATAGAATTGTACAAAAGAAAAATCCAATTATACTATCGGAAATCTTTAAAAATAAGATTTTAAAAGTACTATATGGTCTCTACTACTCAAGAAATTTTTTTTTAAAGATTTTTTTTTTTATTTGACAGAGAGAGATCACAAGTAGACAGAGAGGCAGGCAGAGAGAGAGAGAGAGAGAGAGAGAGAGAGAGAGAGAGAAGCAGGCTCCCTGCTGAGCAGAGAGCCCGACGCAGGACTCGATCCCAGGATCCTGAGATCATGACCTGAGCTGAAGGCAGCGGCTTAACCCACTGAGCCACCCAGGCTCCCCTATTCAAGAAATTTTAATATTCTTTATTTTCTACAAAATAACGTTCAAACCTCAAGACAATCTTTCCTCCTTCACCTTCTATCACTGATCTTCTTATGCACATAATCATCAGCAGGCAGCTAGTAATTATTTGTGTGATTTAAGTCTCAGATTTTACATTTATGTAATAATGAACATATGAGGGACACCTGGGTGGCTCAGTCCGTTAAGCATCCAATTCTTGATTTCAGCTTAGGTCATGATCTCAAGGTCATGGGATTGAGCCCTGCTCTGTGCTCAGTGGAGAGATTGCTTAAGATTCTCTCTCACCCTCTCCTTTTGTCCCTCCCCCCTGCTCACACACTCTCTCTCTAATAAATTTTAAAAATAAACCTCTTTTAAAAGGAACATAATAGTGAACATATCAAACATGAAAAATCAAATAGATGTCTATACAATTCTAAGTACTCAAATATTTGCAAATATCTGGGTGGACAAGTATTTTCACTTCCTTTAAATATCTGGCACTTTACCTACCAAAGTCTTTGTGTATTTCCTTCCTAAAGGAAAATAGTTTCTCAATGCAAGTGAAATACTGTATTTATGCCTCTTAGTGCTGACAAAGTTGGTCAATGTTTCAGTTCAATTTTCAGGAATAGTTTATTATTACATTTAAATATTCAGCTCCAGGAAAGCCACACTATTACTAACTTAAATTGAAACGTGACTTCTATCAACTTTCTCTCTCTCTCTCCTTCCTTCTTTTTCTCTCTCCTCTACCCTCACTTTCAGTCTTTTTCTTACACACCCTAAACATGAACTACTGAAATCTGGCTTAACTTAACAGGCTAGAGCCAGGTCTCTTCTGTGCAAGCTGTCACCCTTACCCACAGGTTTAAGTTCTAGCAGACAGCCATTTGTAAAACCTAGAAATGATTTTTCAAGGTTCTGTTAAAGAGATATAACTAAAATGTAGTATGGTGATTGGGCCCATGAGAGACTACCAAAGAACTTTGACTAGAAAAACTGACAAGTGAACAGAAATTGAGCCCTCTGTAAATTCAATATAACACACTTATAATAATCCTGCTAAAGAGGAGAAGTATATTTTAAAATAAAATGACTGCTTCAGGAATCAATTAGCAGTTAAGGGGAAATCTTTAAGCATAACTGCAGGGTCCAGCAGGAACATATGAGGTATGAGCAAGTAGGCAGTTTTCCCTATGGAAATCACACTCACCTGCATATAACTTTGCTCTTGAGGAATTATGCAGGGGAACTGGGCAAAAGCGTGACCTAAAAATATCCAACCCATCAACTTTCCGAGGCCTAAAATACTACCACTAATTACTTGCCGCTTTCTGTCTAGAGAAAATAGCTGCATACAAAAGGTAGGGGCCTTGCCTGCCATGCATGATAAGTTAGGAAATGAAAAATGGATGTTTGAAATAATTCATGAACAAATAAATTTAAGATTCTATAGGAAAAGATCCATAAGCAGTAGAAAATCAGAGAGATGAGTGGAAGAGTATTAAAACACCTTTTAGAGGAACTGAGACTTTAATTGAGGCCTGATAACTAACAAACAGACAAGACAGACAGACTGGAAAGACAGACTGAACAAAGGATGCTGGCAGGTCTGAGACTAGAAATGAAAAGTAAAGCACATAACCCAGAAGAAGTACCAGGACACTGACTAATTTTCTGCTTCCTTTACCTGAAGTATTGGAATAGGATGTTAAATACAAAAATGTATTACCAATGAAGGTTAAGCAGATGTCTCACATGAGTTTTAAAACTAAGACTCAATGGCTGTTTTCTGAAATACAGTCTGAAGACCAACAAATAGACTAGAGGATGTAGTTTTTCCTCAAGCCTTGTGATCCCGGAAGACTGTATACTATCTAATGTACATATTCTTGAACACACACAAACATGCCTGGAATAAAACACAAGAACAGACAGAATGCTTGTTAAAAGAAAAGAAAAATGTGTTGCCTGCCTGCTCTAAGCAATAGTAATTTTAAATACATATATTCAGGATATCTGGAGCAAGGGAAATATTTATAGCAGAATTAAAACTGGGAAAATTCCCAGGAGACTCAATCTGGTACCTTTTTTTTTTCCCCCAAAAAAGGACAATATATTTTAGGACTCAAAGAGAAAGGTCAAATAAGTGTATTAGGTTAGAGAAATGGAAAATCTACTTTCCCTTCACATCTTGTCCCTTTCTTGGATGGTATCAGAGAAAAGGGACTGATAATATTTCTTTAAAACAGTTTCAGTAAAACTGCATATTATGATGGGCTAGATCCAAAGCAGATTTTGGGTTAAAACATAGTATTCCTAATAAAGCTATTGACCTGTAAGGAAAAACAGAATTTCCACTAGTCTAACTTTTGTCATCTAACACCATACTAAGATTGCTACCAAACAACTCAGAAGCAAAGTCACACACCATCTTGCCTGGCTAAAGATACTAATCAACTAAGACATCTGCTAGACAGGGAAACTGAGAAGAATAAACTTAAAGTTTCTGAAAGAAATTCAAGATCCTTAGAAATAAGCTTTATTAAGCTATTGTTATAGAATAATTGAATATTAGATGAGTGCACACAAAGTACTTACATTTGCATTATATAAGACAATATTGATATAGGCACTAACAGACTATTTAACAGGTGATATAAATTTACAGTATTAATAAATATAGCTCAGTACTATAAATGTATCTTCTCTTTCTTATGATTTTGTTACTAACCTTTCCTCTAGTTTACTTTATTGTAGGAATCCAGTATATAATAAACATAACATACAAAATACATGTTAATAAGACTATGTTATTAGTAAAGCTTCTGGTCTACGGTAGGCAATTAGTTAAGTTTTGGGGAGCCAAAAGTTATATGAGGGTTTTCAACTGAACAGGTAGTTGACACCCCTAACCCCCCCACATTATTTAAGAATCAACTTGACAAAGAAATTGATGTGGCCTATCCCAGGTCTTAGAGACTCTGATGTTATATACTCATCTGTTACATGTGCCCTAGATCACCATATATCTGCCTATGAAGTACAGAATTCCAAACAAAAATTAACAAATAGTACTCTTTTCATAATGACTAATGCTTCTGTTTTTAGCATCGTCGATTTTTAATATGAATCACATGAAATGGCAAAAGGAATTTACCTGAGCAACTTAACCCTAACCTGTTCAGTGCTTCTTTGTCTGAAATCTTGTTTTGTCTCAAACTGAAACTGTGTTATTTCTTTAAAATGCTGCAAATTATTAGACCAATATGAACTTTTAAAAAGAAAAGTAATAAGCTGGGTGTTTCACAATCATAAAAAAAAAATCCTTTTTTTCTTATTTAGACTGTATTTTTTGGTTCAGTCTTTTTCTTACTTCTTCATCTTTGCCTCAGTGTGGCTGGAGTATTCCTCCCAACTCCATTGATTTTGGGAGTGTCACTGATTTGACCAATGAGATGACAGCATGCCATCTCCAAGCACAAGTTCTAAGAGGCAGTTCATGTTTCTGCTTACCTTCTTTTTTTTTTTCTTAAGATTTTTATTTACTTATTTGACAGAGAGGGAGAGCACAAGCAGGTGGGAGCAGTAGAGACAGAGGGAGAAGCAGGCTCCCCAGTGAGCAGGGAGTCTGACCTGGGACTCAAGATCATTACCTGAGCTAAAGGCAGATGCTTAACCAACTAGCTAACCAGGTGCCCATGTTTCTGCTTACCTCTGAGTGTTAGCCCTCCACCCCAAAAGCAACATGTTCCATGCTCCTTGAGAATTGGCTCACAGAATGAGAACAAATTTGGAGTAAACTAGAACCTGATCTGATACCTGGAAGGAAACCCAGCTGAGGCCAGACAAGCACAACCACAGGCAACATTCAGACCAATATGCAGGAAATAAACGTTTTCCTGGTTTAGACACCTAAATTTAGGGCTATTTGTTTTATAGGAAAAGCTTATGAAAACAATTTAACAATAAAAGATTATTATAGATTTTAAAAATAAACAAGGTAGCCTTGGCAAAAGAAGCAGACTGTATAAACAGATCATCAATTTCCAAACCATCCACACTGAGAGACTGTCTTCCATTCTAAACATTATCATCCAATTTAAAAAATAGGCAGAGGATCTGAACATTTTTCTGAAGAAGAACATATAGAGGGCCAACAGACACATGAAAAGATGCTCAATATCACTAATCATCAGAGAAATGCAAATCAAAACCACAACGAGAAGCAGATTAAGGAGTCCACTTGTGATGAGCACAGGTGATGTATGGAAGTGTTGAACACTATACTGTACCCGACACTAATGTTATACTGTATGTTAACTACTGGAATTAAAAAAAAAAAACAAAACTTAAAAAAAAAAAACCACACACTGAGCTATCAACTCCCATCTGTCACAACAGCTAGAATCAAAAAGAAAAGAAATACAAGTGTTGGCAAGGATGTGGAGGAAAAGGGACCCTTGTGCACTGCTGGTAGTAATGTAAATTGGTACAGCCACTGTGGAAAACAGTATAAAGGTTCCTCCAAAAATTAAAAATGGAATTACCATATTATCCAATAATTCCACTATGAGGCATTTATCAAAAGAAAAGTATAAATAATAATTTGAAAAGATATATGCACCCCTATGTTTACTGCAGCATTATTTACAAACCAAGATAGGAAGGCATCTCAAGCATCCATTATAGATGAATATACTACATATAATGGAATATTATTCAGCAATATGAAAGGAGAGATCTCGCCATCCAAAACAACATGGTTGAGCTCAGAAGGTATTGTGCTAAGTAAAATAAGTGAAACAGAGAAAGACAAATACCATATAATTTCACTTACATGTGGAATCTAAAAAACAAAGTAAATGAATCAACAAAGCAGAAACAGACTTACAAAAACAGAAAACAAACTTGTGGTTACCAGAGGCGAGGCTGTAACTAATGTAACACTATATGGAACTATACTTCAATAAAAAAATAAATAGGTTTTATAAACTTATAATTAAATTACATTAGAAGGTAACAAATTCTCAAAATGCATCATTTCTTAATTATTTTATTATAAATGTACATGGTAAGATTTTACTATAATCTGTGCTCCTTAAATTACTGCATCTACTGTAGCTATATATAGAAATACTATGTAATCATGTATTACTGCACACCTCTTTTCAATCCCATGTAAAATATCATATTGGTAGTTCAAAATTGGCCACAGAAATCAGCAAATGCTACAAATTGGGTTCAACCTACTGTCTTCTTGATTGTCAAGACCTAAAACACTAATGGAGAATATGCTAATAATTTTAACATTAATAATGCTAGTAACACTTTAACACATCAAGTAAGTAGTCATTACATTGTGCATAAGACAAAAAAAAATGAGGAAATATCCTTTCAGTATTCAAAAACTATCACCTAATTTAACAAAGTCACTGACAAATGGGTAAAGTTCCAACACACATCTGTTTCATTTTTACCTTACTAACATAAATGAAAACATTAACCAACATTTATCTTGGAACTATGCCCATTTCTGCATGCTGTCAGCACTTTTTTGCTGAATCAGATATTAAACAATTATTCATAGTTTGATTTTGTCAAATCATGGATGAATTATAAACTTAGGTTGGCTACAGGTACAAGTTTGGTAACAATTAATGAAAACATTTTGTGAAAATCAACTACCTACATGGAATTTACAATAAAGAGTATTGTACATTGTATTACTAGTTGCAAACTGTGCGCTATACAACATTTATGTCAGTAAAACTTACAATAAACTCCCATTTTTTTTTTCAGCGAGATGGTCATTAAACATTTACCAATGCACTACTGGAAAGAAAAACCAAAACTCACCAGGAAGAGATGAGGACTTTTTTTTTTTTTAAGTGCCATATCTGCTCTCTTTGGTTTGCTGGATGTATCATTAGAGAACTCTCCTGGGGATTGTGAGCTTGTGAGACCCTTCCTTGTCAGCCCAAGCATTCTTCTATTCTCCTAAGTCAAACCTAGCAAGCAAGATGATTTCATGGGAAGTTTGAAGCAGGAGACAGAAATAGGGCCAAGAGAGCATAACAAGATACCATTTTGCCACCCAATCAGTAGTTTTATTCTTCCTCCCTAAAAAAGATTAAATTAAAAAGAGTGCATTATGTGAGTTGTCACTTGTTTTTCTGACTTATTCTGCTTCCACGCTTTAATCCTCTCATGCTCTTGTACACACACTATGTGCCCACAGTGTTTTCTAGAGCAAACTAAATGCCCCCATTTCTATAAATATTTTTTTCATATAACCTCTACAATCTTGCCATCTTAGTCACTCCTTTCATATCACATTCTAATGTAAAAGTATTTTACTAGACAAACTCCTAATATAGGCTGACCATCAGAAAACTGGCTCCCGGGACGCCTGGGTGGCTCAGTTGGTTAAGCAGCTGCCTTCAGCTCAGGTCATGATCCCAGCGTCCTGGGATCGAGTCCCACATCGGGCTCCTTGTTCTATGGGGAGCCTTCTTCTCCCTCTGCCTCTGCCTGCCACTCTGTCTGCCTGTGCTCTCTCTCTCTCTCTCTCTCTCTGACAAATAAATAATCAAAATCTCAAAAAAAAAAAAAAATAGAAAACTGGCTCCCTGGTTTTGGAAACTACATTTATATAAGGGCTGTCTAAGCCTGTGTCGACCATATTAGCAGTCTCCCAATACTGTAGGCTCATTGCAAGTTTAAGGTTAACTAAACTATTCCACATGACCTGTTCAGATGTTGGCACTCCTCCATCTTATACTTGGAGAGCCTAAGATAGAAATAGCAAAGTTGAAATGTGGAGGAACACTAAGAACATTAAAAGACAAAAAGTCAAACATGAACACCAGATGATAAGATTCAAGAAGTATAATGAGAAACAAAGATCCTTTCATACTTAAATAATGTTGGAAAATCATGGCATTACATCTCAGTACATAAATAATGATCATAGCAATGACCCTGCGTTGTTAATGTTACAAAGGCAAGAAAATGTGCCATACTTTTTTTTTTTTTTTAGATTTTTATTTATTTGCTTGGCAGGTAGAGATCACAAGTAGGCAGAGAGGCAGGCAGAGAGAGAGAGAGGAGGAAGCAGGCTCCCTGCATGGAGCAGAAAGCCCGATGCGGGGCTCGATCCCAGACCCTGGGATCATGACCTGAGCCAAAGGCAGAGGCTTCAACCCACTGAGCCACCCAGGTGCCCCAAATGTGCCATACTTTTTAGAAAGCTGTCCAACAAGGTTATTTTAAAAATTATTTGGGCTAAACTGATAATTCTCATGAAAGCATAAAATTCCCTTAAAAGTTACTAGAAATCCTCAGAACCTTCAATATAATAGATTTTCCTTAAATGTTTGTTAAACGAAGGAGTTTGCACATGAAAAATCTGGAAAGCTCTGATATAGATTAAAAAAATCAAAATTAGTGGTAACCCTGTATTATTACTTATAATATGAGCAATCACTTGTTGGACTCCTTCCATAAGCTAGTAAATCTGCATAGGTCATTTCCAATCAACAACACTGAAAAAATTAACATTATGCCTATATTACAGATGAGGAAACCGAGACATTTTATGTAAATTGCCCAATTTCATGTAACATGTAATTGGCAAAGCCAGGATTCTAACCCAAAGTTGTTTGATCCCAAAGTCTGGGCATTTTCTCCTATTCCACATTCTTCAAACAACAATGAATGTGCATAACAATCACTATGTATTAATTTCAGAATCAGTTTTATTTTGATTATAAACATTATTCATATATGCTTCATCTTTGCAGCATGGTCTAATATTCATATATTTATAAAAGATAGAGAAACAAAATGTGTCTTAAATTCCATTTCACAGAAGATTACCAATAACTAGAATGGTTTTTTATCAGTTGAGAATAAAGAGTAATAAAGCCTGGCATAACCTGAGTACTGTTTACAAATTCCATGGGGAAAACCTGGGCCTGTGCACATATGGAACAGGTTCCTTTGAAGGGTATGGATTTCCTTAACTGCCCATTTACCCATATACTATCAATGCTGGTCTGGCTACCCCATGTCCAAACAGGCAAAAGTGAGATGAAAGAAAAGGATGGCTTTGGCAGGACTCTCCTCCCTTCCAGTGCCTTTGACTACTTCTAGGATTCTTGGTTTTCCACCCACGTCCAGCTCTGGAAGCCTAGTGCACTTTCACGAAACTGCCTAATTTCCAAGGAGTAATGAAAGTCTGAGGAGTTAATCCTGCCTCCAAGAGTATCTGCATGCCATGCAGATTATTTGGTGGTATTAGTTGCATTATTGCAATTATGCAATTATGCATTAATTGGTGGTATTAGTTTCTTTCCTTTTTAAGGCATCAGTGCTATAATGCTCAACCAAGTTATTAATGATCTGATTCAAAAAATGATACCACATCATCATCCCAGTAAAAGACGTCACCAAGGTATCATAAATGTAGAATGTTTCGGCAACTGTAGTAAGAGCAGACTAGGAAAACATTGAGAGAAATTCTAATAATTTAACTTTCTTGAGGTAACTTATATTAATAACTATTTAATTTAAGAACAAACAATAATTATTCATGTAGACTTTAAAAAAAATTCATGCGTATGTGTATAAAAGACAGTTTAAGAGCAAATAAATTCATATAAACTGGCTCAACTTTAATCTGACGTCAAATGAGGATTTTTCCTAAAATCTTGAAATTGGTAAATAGGGACAAACCTGAGGCTAGGAGGCACTAAATGCTCAGTCCACATACAAAAGAGAACTACCAAATGTTGTAGTCGAACAGCTTCCCCCAGAGATTAAAAGGAGACCAAGGAAATGATTTTACTACCATAAGCATCTAAGAAGAGAGGCTGAGGAAGGTTGGGAACTGAAGGAAGAGTCTACTCTTCCAACACCTAGCCCCATCCCCAGACAATTTCCTAGCCAAGTAAGAGAGGAGACTCCAAGAGAATCACTGTAGAGATTACGGATGCCTGCAAGAAAGGGCATTCCATTCCACTCAGTAGCGGGGCTGTGGCAAACGAAGGGGAACTACCCTTGTGCCTACAGAAGAGAAAAGGTTGCTAGAGAGAAATGGCAGGCAGAGGGCATAGAATCCCCAGCATGGGGGCAATCTTCACTTCTACTATTTGTGGCACTCAAGGTGAGTCAGTTTCCCATAGATGAAATGGACATCATGGAAGGTAGCTGGGTTATAGACATTTTGCTAGTACTTTCTAAAAAATGTTAACTCTGGGGAAAACACACACACACACACACGTGTGTGTATGTACATACATATATACACACGGGCTTAAGAAGTTGTGAGAAGAATGTCAGTGGCAGCCATTTAAATCCAAAGATTGGGTGGAAGCGATGGATCTGGAGTCATAGCCGCCAAGACAGTAACCTACGCAGTGGGAAGGCCTCACGGCTCCTCCAAGCCCAGGACCCACCTAAGAACTCGAACATGTGCACACAAGAATGCCAGTAATTGGACACCTTCAGTGCAGAGTGTGTAGATAAGTAGTCCTTATAAACCAAAGGAGTGGCGGTAACTCAAATAAAGGCGTCTCTGAGAGTGGTCTCTTAAATAAAGAAACTTCCTCCTTCCTTGCCATCCTAACACTCCGGGTTCTGACTTGAGGAAAAAGGAAGAGGGAGAACTTCAAAGAGATTGAAACTAACTGAACGTGACCAGGAAGTCACACAATCTGCCCAAGTTCTGTTGAGGAACAGGAAAAGGACAGTCAGAGGATCCTCGCTGAGGGCCATGACGGGAAGAAAAAGTAGTAAGAGTAAGAATGGTTTCATGTTTGTACTGGCAAGTAGTTGATACTATCGAATGAATTATTTATTCAAGTTTTTCAGCTGACTTTGTTTACCACAAATGATAATCAGGAGCATAATAATGACAATACGATACAAAACGGCCCTATTGTTTTTTTCTTGGCTCCTCTTATTTTTAAGTTTTCTTCAGGATTACTCTACAATTTTTCTCTTCATGCCTATCCAATTGGAATTATGAATCGGGTGGAGGGAACAGTAGATTCACTCTTTTAAAGGACCATATCCTTTGTGTTTCCTGTTTACATAATCTTATGCCTAAAGATATCCATTTTATTTCAAAAATATTTAAAACGACGCAAAATACAATTATTCATCAACATCTATGCTACGAGTACTTTGCTAGGTACCTCAGGTATGCAGAAAAATAAAATAAAAGCAAACACATAAAATAGAGAACAAAAGGAAACAAAAAATAATGTAATCCAATGCTAGGTATAAAAGAAGAGAGTTTACTGGGGGTCATACATTAGACATGCTTCAAAGAAAAAATTAAGACATGCTAAGATAGTTAACATTCTCTTTATTAACTACATATACCTTGATCAATTCTTTTAAAAACTAACCTTGATATATATATTTCCACTTTTCTATTTCCCCTAGCCCCAACATCCCTATAAATGATTTAAAATGTAATAGAATGGAGACTTAGCTTACACAACTGGGTGAGAACTTTATAAGGTCATTTCCACTGAAGTAAATCAGCTGGGCCTCTAAGCCACGGTATTTAATTACTTTATTTACTAGCTAAGTCCAACCAAGGAAAGCATTTTATTATTCAGCATATTTCACATCTAAAAGGCTCTAAGTTTATACACCAAAGGAGATATGTAACTGATGTAACAGGGAAGTAGTTTACAGCTCTAGTACTAAAAGTATTATTATTACATAACACTATCAAGACAGACTACTACTTGATGAAGTTCTAGAACCTAGGTGAGGTTCGGTGGGGTGAGGTCCAGAGCCGATGACCAAGAAAGAATTCTTGAGACATCTTTGGTGCAAAATGGTGGTTTATTAAAGCACGGGGACAGGACCCGTGGGCAGAAAGAGCTGCTGCCCCGGGGATGGGAGGAGTGGCTGGTTATATACACAGGAGTTGGGTAGGTGAGGACAAAGGGGTGTTCAGAAGGGCTACTGGGGTAAAGAAGACTGTCATGATATTGAAGGCCTGATTACTATCAAGCCAAGGCCACTTTCCCTCTAATGAGGCACTAACATAAAGACAATTGGGAGTCTCCTGGTGGAATGTTACATTCCTGCTATCAAGCATCCTTGTTAGTGAGATTTAGGTTTAGAAGAAATTTAACTTTATTTACTTTTCCTTCTACCTCAGCCTCCTTCAGTTTTGTTTATGGAGGGGAGGGTGATATTAGTGCTTGAGGAACTGAGTTATGTGCCTCTGGTAATTGGGCTGTTGATAAGGTAACTTCTTTGTTGTAAAGCTCAAGGACATTTGTAAACCAAGGGAGACTCCTGCCTTGCAGGATTGTGATCTCTGCAAGTTAACTATTTGTTTTTCTTTTAGGGCAGTCAGAGGTGCCTGAGAAATGTGACACGTATTACCAAGGGGAGTGGGTGGAGAGGGGGTGCAAGGTGCCAGCTTTTGCTTTGTCCTCAGCCAGCCTCCTGCTCCCTCATCATTCCCCCCTGAACAATTTTGACCCTTAAATCTTTAAGGTAGTTGAAGGTGGAAGGTCTCATCTTCTGTAACTTCTTCCTGCTGAATAGGGGCATAGAGTTGTTCCTACCTACTGGGGTCAACATTGATCAGCTGAGGAACGTATAGGGGAGTTACGAAAGATGGAGGCAGCTGAATCCAGCACTGACAGTGAAGAAGTGTCTCTGTGCATGGTAATGATCATCAGTCGTCATGAAGTCATTGCAGCAATGGAGTCTCAGCACCAAGTAGAGAAACATTGAACAAAGCAACACATTAAGATTAATAAGGCAATAAGTATGAGAAGCCCGAAAAGGAGAATTTTAATTGTTGGCCATAGTCCTCCTTCAAACCAGGAACTTAACCAATCACAGAGAGAGAGAAGGATCTTGTAGAGCCTTAATCTGGGTATTCATATCTTTTATTAGTCCTGTGACATTTTTGTGATAGTCTGGGATGTACACACAACATTCTGTTTTGATAATTGTGCATGTGCCACCCTGTGCTGCTGTCAAGACATCTAAGGCCATCCTATTCTGTAGGACTGCCTTGCGTATCTGTGAGACTTTGGTATTAAGTAGGGAGATGCTATTTATTGAATCATTGAGTGCCTTTGTAGTATATTTATTAAGGACTCCTACATGCCACATGACATCCTCTAGTCCTGCAGATGGAACAAAAATGGATGCTAAGTGATCATACCATTTAAAAAACACATCGTGTCCATCTTTGCTTTAAATTGGGGAGATTAGCTGGGGTGGTGATGGTTTTAGTAATGCGCCCATGAATCCAGGCAAATCCTAAAGTACAGCGACATATCCACCCTGGAGGAAGGCAGGACCACAGGTTAAGTTCCACATACCCAGTAGGTTCCGTTTGGAGCTGACCATCTAATGCCAGGTCACCTTGCTTAATCAGTAGCAAACCAGTCAGTAGCCTGGAGTACTATTATTTGGGAACACATTTCTAATGATAGCCATCCTAGATGTCGTGTGTTATTTGCCCAAGTATCATACGTATGATTTCTTTGTTTCTGGCATTAAACTGCCTTTTGACTGAGCTGTCCAATAGTGGGTCTGAGCCACAAATATGTATCCCAGATTTGATATATGCCATCCTCAGTATAGCAATAAGTAGTGTTTTGGAACTTGGGCCCATATTTGATTGAGGAGTTATAGCTTGACAGCAATCCCCTTTCCTTCCAAATAGCTCCATGGGCATGTAGTACCAGGAAGGCATATTTGGAGTCAGTGTTAATGTTTATTTTTAGGCTTTGGCAATTGCACAGTGCTAGTGAGCACTATGGCATACCTAGTTTTTCTTATTCTTTTTATGAAAACTACTGTCATCAGTAAACCAACTGTCATTTGTATTTTTAATAGGGGCATCTTAAATCTGGCCAACTAGAGTAAAAGCAAGATGAATAACCTCTGAACAATTTTTGCTCTACAGAGAAAGAAGCACAGTGGTCAAGTTCAGGCATATGGGTAACTAGGTTTAAAGTCTGACAAGTGTTAAGTATTATTTCTGGCATATCTGTAAGTGTAGCCCAGTATTTAATAAGTCGGCCTCCATCATCCTTTGGTGGCCTTTGGTTTCTAAGACAAATCTGGACCTGATTTTGCACCAAAGATGCCAGAAGCCAAGCCACGTACTTGCCATCAGACATGCCTGCAATATCTGTCATTTTGGGTAAATTCCTCTTCCTGAGGACCCCAAAGTATCCTGAGGTTCCTGCACCTGCCAGGAAGTGACATTCTTTACTCACCTGGTGAGGCTGCTGGGAACTCTGTAAGCAAGGTATCAGGCCAACAGTTCCAAGGGGCTTTGTGGCTCTAAGTTTTATAAAGTCAACCTTAGTTCCTTTAAGCTGTCTGGTTATATCTGAGTCTTTTCTAAATATGACATTCCAGTCAAAGCCTTGGTAAAATAACCAATGTTTCCAATAGTGTCCTGTTACAAGGAGAACAGATTCTTATTGAACTTATGCAAATGACTGATTGCCATCGAGGAAAGAATACTTACTGAGATCTTTTGAGTTTTAGAGGGTTCAGATAGAGAGAAAAGTTGGCTGCTTTGATTTGTTTACAAATGAATACTTTTTCATTCCTCTAAGTTACAGATAACTTAAGAAAAAAGTGTCCTTAGTCTGGAAGAGCAAACATTAGAGAACCAGCAATGTTTAAAATGAGACAAAACATTAAGAGACATAACATTATAATCTTTTAGTTTGTTTAGTTCAAGTTACTAATTTTGGTTTAGTTTGAATGCAGATTTTACTCCTGGAAATTCTTACCCATTTCAGTTTTAAGATTTTTAACATACCCTGAAAGTCTTATATATGAATCTCCTTGAAGATAAAACAAAACATAGAAACTGGTTTTTCTGGGCAGGCAAAGAGAAAACCATTTACATTCTCTTAACAGCAGATCAATTAATCTAAGAAAACTTTGTCCTTTTTGAACAGAGAGAATTTCAGTCTTATACCAATGTACCTTTAAAACCCATTCATTTCAATCTTAGTCCATCCTGATCATAGTTAAAATTCCTTTTCTGAAGATTTCCTTTCACAAACCTTCTACAACTTTCCTTTGCATTCAGGTTTTGTCCCAAGCCATTTCCTTTCAACCATCTCATTTAGGACAAAGTTACCTTTTTTTTTTAAACCTTCAAAAAATGCATTTCCATCCCTTAAATCTTTCTTATATATCTTCTACTTTCCTACATACAGAGTTACTTCCTTTATTTCCATCAGTCTTAGTTACACTTAGCAGAATTTTGTACTCTTATAAACACCTTAACCTCTAGTGAAGACTAAGTATTAACCAATTGTGAACTGTTGCAACAGAATTCTTCAGATGGCAAATTTATGAATCAGTTAAGCGCAAAACATGTTTACCAACAGATTTAAATATTCTTATTTTCTTTGCTGTAAGAAGTCAAAAGCACAAACCTACATCCAATAAGTAATGACTTAGCATTTTGTCCTGTTTGGTTAAGACCTAGATGTCCATAATTTAATCCCATTTGTCATCCAACCAAAACTTTAAACTTTCAGTTTACCAAAGACTTTGAAAGCTATCTCAGCAATTACCCATTAAAACTTTGAGACAGACAATTAACCATCAGTTTAGTCATTTCTTTGCTAACAAATTTTAACAAATAACATGAGCTTATTTGACCATCAGTAAACTTTGATAGAATAAAAGCTTCACATTTACTGCTGTAACTTTAAAGACATGTCTATCTTAATTAAACCAACAAACTTAACTTAGTTCCAATACTGATTTACGTTCCACCTGGGCCCACTCCACTTTGAATGTTCACCTGAGACATGGGTGGGAAGGTCCAGAGTGGGGAGGTGTTAGGTCCAGGGGCTGCTCTCCTTGCTCCTTGACAGTGAGGAGAGAAGGAGCCGTGGTGCATGATCTAGAGGCCGGTCATGCAGGCTGCACGCACGTTGGTGCAGAAACAGGAGAAGGGGGAGACAGAAGAAACAAGGCGCTGCTAGGAGGCAGAGAAAGGATTCCCAGTTTTAGAGCTCATCAACTCCAACAGAGGAACAGACGCCATGCTTTCCCACCAGCAAGTGGGGAGGGGTTAAGCAGTCCAAGTCGGGCCAGAGAAGACAGGGAAATTTCCCTGAAACAAAGGGAGTTTTGGCAGCTGCTTGGGAATATTTCTTACGGTCTCTGTCTCGAGTTAGACTAACCCCAGTTGGCTCCAGTTATAGCCATTAACACAGGAAATGAGTGAGGGAGAAGCCCCACATCTATTAAGAGGAACACAGAGAGATAAAGTCAGAGTCCCCTTTGCTAGGGATGGCCCAGCAACCTGGGTTTATCTGAAGTCCTACTAACATAATTATCATCCAGTATGTCAGGAGGAAGTTTACTAGCTGACTCATTTGGGCAAACATATTCTACAAAAGCCCCTTAGTTTGGGGGTCCTGGTGTAAAGCAATGAAGGCCTAGGTATGAGCAATGGAGGTACCCTGGTTCATTTGCTCTGTTTCCTGCAGAGGAGATCTAACTGATAGATCCCACTGAGGCCACGCAGTGTTACAGGAGCTCAGTCCTTTTCTGAGTTTTGCAATCCAAATTATTTCCAGTGGGTTGAAAGACACCCCAAGGTAGAGTCCTTGGGAACTGAAGAAGCCTACTGAGGCCATGCTCCCAGAAAAGTAAAGAAGGTCCATTACCAAATCCCCCCGCCCCCGACTCCTGGGTGGCGTCCCACGCAGGATATGTCAGAGGTTCCCGTGTGTCAAAAGCGACCGGAGGCATCCCTCAACAAAAATCGCTATTGATCACCATCCTGCCTTCCCCGGGAAGGCATTCCTGCCGTAAAAGGCCCTGGAGGGGTGCCGGCATCCCTCCCCTTCCCCATCACATCCTAGGTTGCTGATGAGTGCCTGGTGAATGGACCAAAATACTGTGCCATGCCATGCCATCGTCTGTCCTGAAGACTGCATACTGTTTTGCCATTTTAACCCACAGAAATACTAGAAAAGTTTGGCAAAGGGAAGGGAAATTACCCAATTTCATAGCTTTAAGTAGTTAGCAGAAGACATTGACAAGAAACAGTAAAGACTGAAATCCATCACGGTCTAAGTGACATTCCAACACATGTGGTCCTTGCAGCCAACTTCCCCAGGAAACAGTCCCTGGTTTTGTTTTAATTCAATCGGGTACTGGTTTCAGCTGGCTCCCAGTGAAGGTCTCTCGGCCAGAAGTGGCTAGATCAGGGATGTGGAGGGGATCACGTTAGATCAATCAAGAAGAAACCTCACATGGAAGTCTTAAGATTGGCAGCCGTCCTGGTGACTTAGGTGGCTGTCCCATGCCCAAGAGAAACAACTTTATATAAGAACAGGAATAAAGAGAGGGTATCAAGTTTCTGGGTCTTATTGCCATTCCGACCAGGGTACTAACTTACAGCCAAAAGGCAGACGTTCTCCTCCCCATAAAGCAGCCATGGGCCAGAGGATTACAGCCTGAGCAATTGACATGCAAGTGTTTCAATAAGACCATACTCCTTGAAAAGCCCCTGAAATGAGAGTAAAGGAAGGAAATAGAAAGTACTCACCAATTTTGCACCAAAGCTCAGAGTCCAAATGTAAAGACTCACAGTCCCTTCGTGGTCGCCAAATGATGAAGTTCTAGAACCTAGGTGAGGTTCAGTGGGATGAGGTCCAGAGCTGATGACCAAGAAAGAATTCTTGAGACATCTTTGGTGCAAAATGGTGGTTTATTAAAGCACGGGGACAGGACCCGTGGGCAGAAAGAGCTGCTGCCCCGGGGATGGGAGGAGTGGCTGGTTATATACACAGGAGTTGGGTAGGTGAGGACAAAGGGGTGTTCAGAAGGACTACTGGGGTAAAGAAGACTGTCATGATATTGAAGGCCTGATTACTATCAAGCCAAGGCTACTTTCCTTCTAATGAGGCAGTAACATATAGACAATTGGGAGTCTCCTGGTGGAATGCTCCCTCATCATACTGACTAATAATTTAGAATATTAAGGTGTTCTTGAGGGGATATGTCAGATTTTAGTATATCCTGACTTGTGTTGCAAGTTGTTTATTGCTTGTGATATAATAAATCCTCATAAATTAGTTATTTCCTTTTTGTTTATTATGGAAAAAAGGTCTTCAATGTCTTTAATCGAACTGCATAATATTGCTCTATGTGTTTTTAAAAATTACAAAGATGTTAATGAACCATAAGTATCATTTTGCAATTTGCTTTTGTGCACTGTATCATATTTTTGGGACACACACTAACTTCTATGGAAGAATGACAAAGGGTGGGGTCTAGCTGTATTTGTAATCTATAATTTGTCAGTTATATGTTTTTAAACTGTTCCGTATGTTTAAAATATCACCAATTTTTTAAAATTTAACATCCTTTAAATGAAGGCAATGTCACATATCACAGAAAAATGCTATAAGTATGTTATCAGTTCCCAAACCCACATTAACAAGTAACGTTCTAAATTAAAAGTTCTAAACAGGTTTCCTATTGTTCTGTAGTGGTCAACCTTTACTTACCTGAGAACTTATCAAATTCAAGATATATGAATTTGAAAACAGTAAACTCCACCCTTTAAAATGTTCAGTGCTTCTGAAAATCTGTTCATTGATCACGTAGCTGGATCTCAATGAATGACAATGCTCCAGTCTTCTCACAATATTTAACTTGATGGTCCCCATAGAATTAAATCTATGAAACAGCATACTAAGCTGAAAGCCAAGCCCTTCTAAAGAGAAATATGCTCCATGCTCAAGCTCTGAGATATTTGCCAAGACTTTTTACAAGGACAATGACCAATAATTGATATTGTCAATTACTGATGAGCCAATTAGACTTGTAGGTATAGTTAAAACTGAAAGGCAAGAACTGGATCATCACCTTGGGGACCAGTGAAGATGTGGCTACCCATAGCTCCAATCAGTGAGAACAATAGCAACATGGAAGGGCAGAGCTCACCCTTCCTTCAGATTGTGACTTAAGAACTACCAGAGCTTCTGGCCACAAACCAACACTTCTAGATACCATGGCTACTCCATAGCTGTGTTTTAGATGCAATACATTGCATTTTTTGTTCTTATATATTAAAAACATGTAAACCTCTAATTTGTTGACTGACTCTTGTTTTGAATTCATTGTTCACTACTCTTTATATATTTTGGACATTAACCCCTTATCAGATGTATCATTTGCAAATATCTTCACCCATTCAGTAGGTTGCTTGTCATTTTGTTGATGGTACAGAAGCTCTGCAGATGCTTTTTGTTTCGGTGTAGTCCCCCTTGCCTCAGGAAACATACATAGAAAAATGTTTCTACAGCCAATATCAAAGAAACTACCTAAGTTTTTTTCTAGGAATTTTACAGTTTCAGGTCTCACATTTAGGTCCTTAATCGATTTTGAGTTTATTTTTGTGCATGTTGTAATAAAATAGTTCGGTTCCATTCTTTTTTTTTTTAATTTTTTTAAAGATTTTATTTATTTATTTGACAGACAGAGATCACAAGTAGGCAGAGAGGCAGGCAGAGAGAAATGGGGGAGAAGCAGGCGCCCTGCTGAGCAGAGAGCCCGATGAGGGACTCGATCCTAGGATGCTGGGATCATGACCTGAGCCGAAGGCAGAGGCTTAACCTACTGAGCCACCCAGGCACCTCAGTTCCATTCTTTTGCATGTAGCTGTCCAGTGTTCCCAACACCATTTGTTAGAGACTGTCTTTTCCCCAATATATATTCTTTTCTCCTTTGTCAAAGATTAATTGACCATAAAAGCATGGGTTTAGGGGCACATGGTGGCTCAGTCAGTTAAGCATCTGACTCTTGATTCTGGCACTGGTCATGATCTCAGGCTTGTGAGATTGAGTCCTGCACTGGGCTCTGCACTGGACATGGAGCTTGCTTAAGATTCTCTCTCTTTCTTTCCCTTGGTCCCTCCCCTTCCTTTTTCTCTCCTGCTCTTAAAAAAAAAAAAAAAAAAAGCATGGGTTTATTTCTGTACTCTCTAGTCTGTTCCATTGGCATGCATCTATTTTTGTGCCAGTACCACACTATTTGATTACTACAGCTTTGTAGTATATTATGATATCCAAAATTGTGATACTTCCAACTTTGTTCTTTTTCAAGATTGCTTTAGCTATTCAGAGTCTTTTGTGGTTTCATACAAATTTTAGGATTGTTTGTTCTAGTTCTGTGAAAGATGTTATTGGTAATTTGATAGGGATTGTATTAAATTTGTGGACTGATTTGAGTGCTAAGGATATTTTAGCAATATTGGTTCTTCCAATCCATGACTGGCATATCTTTCCATTTATTTGTGTTATCTTCGATTTATTTCATAAGTGCTTTATAGTTTTCAGAGTGTAAATCTTACCAGAGTATAAGTCTTACACCTCCTTGGTTAGATTTATTCCCAAATATTTTAGGTATACTTTTATATATATATATATTTATTTATTTAGATTTTATTTATTTGACAGAGATCACAAGTAGGCAGAGAGAGGGGGGAAAGCAGGCGCCCCGCTGAGCAGAGAGCTAGATGCCGGGCTAGATCCCAGGACCCTGAGATCATGACCTGAGCTGAAGGCAGAGGCTTAACCCTCTGAGGCAGCCAGGCACCCCTATTTTTGGTATAATTGTAAATGGGATTGTTTTCTCAATTTATCTTTCTGCTGCTTCACTGTTGGTGTATAGAAATGCAACAGATTTCCACACATTGATTTTATGTCCTCAGATTTACTGAATTCGTTTATTAGTTCAAGCATTTTTTGGTGGAGTCTTTCAGGTTTTCTATATATATCATGTCATCTGCAAATAGTGAAAAGTTTTACTTCTTCCTCACAATCCAGATTTTTTTTTTTCTTTTTGTTGTCTGACTGCTGTGGCTAAAACTTCCAGTCCTATGTTGAATATGGTGGCTAACATAATAAAAAAATAATATAAAATACCACTGGGGGAAAAAAAGGTGATGAGAATGATTATCTTTGTCTTGTTCTTGATTTTACTACATTCATTTGTAAATTATTATTTCCTTCAATGTCTGTCATTACAGAGATGGCAGACTAGTAGGGTTGAAAATCTTGTTTGAGGATAAAGTACAAGATGGCGGAGAAGTAGCAGGCTGAGACTACTTCAGGTAGCGGGAGATCAGCTAGATAGCTTATCTAAAGATGGCAAACACCTACAAATCCAATGGGAGATCGAAGAGAAGAAGAACAGCAACTCTAGAAACAGAAAATCAACCACTTTCTGAAAGGTAGGACTGGCGGAGAAGTGAATCCAAAGCGACGGGAAGATAGACCACGGGGGGAGGGGCCAGCTCCTGGCAAGCGGCGGAGCAATGGAGCACAAAATCAGAACTTTTAAAAGTCTGTTCCGCTGAGGGACATCGCTCCAGAGGCTTAACCGGAGTGAAGCCCACGCGGGGTCAGCGTGGCCTCAGGTCCCGCAGGGTCACAGAAGGATCGGGGGTGTCTGAGTGTCGCAGAGCTTACAGGTATTAGAACGGGGAAGCCGGCTGCAGAGACAGAGCCGAGGAGTGACTCTCAGCGCGGGGTTACCTTGAACCGGTCGCAGGCTCGGTCAGCTCGGAGCGCGGGCCAAGGAAGGGTGACGGGAGTAATTGGGCGCTGTTCTCTGAGGACGCACTGAGGAGTGGGGCCCTGGGCTCTCGGCTCCTCTGGGCCGGAGACCGGGAGGCCGCCATCTTCATTCCCGCCCTCCGGAACTCTACGGAAAGCGCTCAGGGAACAAAAGCTCCCGAAAGCAAACCCGATCGAATTACTCAGACCGGCCACGGGTAACTCCGCCTGGGGCAAAGACACTTGAGAATCACTACAACAGGCCCCTCCCCCAGAAGATCAACAAGAAACCCAGCCAGGACCACGTTCACCTACCAAGGAGTGTAGTTTCAATACCAAGGAGAGCAGCGGAATTCCAGAGGAGGAGAAAGCAAAGCACGGAACTCACGGCTTTCTCCCCGTGATTCTTTAGCCTTGCAGTTAATTTAATTTTTTTTTTCTTTTTCAATTTTTTTTCTTCTTCTGCTAAATTTTTTTTAACATTTACCCTTTTCTTTTTTAACATTTTTTAACTAGTTTATCTAATATATATATATTTTTTCCTTTTTATATTTTTTCTTTATTGGTTTTCTTTTTTTAATTGTTTCTTTTTTTTTTTTTTTTTTCCTTTCTGAACCTCTTTTTATCCCCTTTCTTCCCCCCTCACGATTTGGGATCTCTTCTGATTTGGCTAAAGCATATTTTCCTAGGGTTGTTGCCACCCTTTTAGTATTTTACTTGCTCCTTCATATACTCTTATCTGGACAAAATAACAAGGTGGAAAAATTCGCCACAAAAAAAAAGAACAAGAGGCAGTACCAAAGGCTAGGGACCTAATCAATACAGACATTGGTAATATGTCAGATCCAGAGTTCAGAATGAAGATTCTCAAGGTTCTAGCCGGGCTCGAAAAAGGCATGGAAGATATTAGAGAAACCCTCTCGGGAGATATAAAAGCCCTTTCTGGAGAAATAAAAGAACTAAAATCTAACCAAGTTGAAATAAAAAAAAGCTATTAATGAGGTGCAAACAAAAATGGAGGCTCAGACTGCTAGGATAAATGAGGCAGAAGAAAGAATTAGCGATATAGAAGACCAAATGACAGAGAATAAAGAAGCTGAGCAAAAGACGGACAAACAGCTACTGGACCACGAGGGGAGAATTCGAGAGATAAGTGACACCATAAGATGAAACAACATTAGAATAATTGGGATTCCAGAAGAAGAGGAAACAGAGAGGGGAGCAGAAGGTATATTGGAGAGAATTATTGGAGAGAATTTCCCCAATATGGCAAAGGGAGCAAGCATCAAAATCCAGGAGGTTCAGAGAACCCCCCTCAAAATCAATAAGAATAGGTCCACACCCCATCACCTAATAGTAAAATTGACAAGTCTTAGTGACAAAGAGAAGATCCTGAAAGCAGCCCAGGAAAAGAAGTCTGTAACGTACAATGGTAAAAATATTAGATTGGCAGCAGACTTATCCACAGAGACCTGGCAGGCCAGAAAGAGCTGGCATGATATATTCAGAGTACTAAATGAGAAAAACATGCAGCCAAGAATACTATATCCAGCTAAGCTATCATTGAAAATAGAAGGAGAGATTAAAAGCTTCCAGGACAAACAAAAACTGAAAGAATTTGCAAATACCAAACCAGCTCTACAGGAAATATTGAAAGGGGTCCTCTAAGCAAAGAGAGACCCTCAAAGTAGTAGATCAGAAAGAAGCAGAGACAATATACAATAACAGTCACCTTACAGGCAATACAATGGCACTAAATTCATATCTCTCAATACTTACCCTGAATGTTAATGGGCTAAATGCCCCAATCAAAAGACACAGGGTATCAGAATGGATAAAAAAACAAAACCCATCTATATGTTGCCTACAAGAAACTCATTTTAAACCCGAAGACACCTCCAGATTTAAAGTGAGGGGGTGGAAAAGAATTTACCATGCTAATGGACATCAGAAGAAAGCAGGAGTGGCAATCCTTATATCAGATCAATTAGATTTTAAGCCAAAGACTATAATAAGAGATGAGGAAGGACACTATATCATACTCAAAGGAACTATCCAACAAGAAGATCTAACAATTTTAAATATCTATGCCCCTAACGTGGGAGCAGCCAACTATATAAACCAATTAGTAACAAAATCAAAGAAACACATCAAAAATAATACAATAATAGGAGGGGACTTTAACACTCCCCTCACTGAAATGGACAGATCATCCAAGCAAAAGATCAACAAGGAAATAAAGGCCTTAAATGACACACTGGACCAGATGGACATCACAGATATATTCAGAACATTACATCCCAAAGCAACAGAATACACATTCTTCTCTAGTGCACATGGAACATTCTTCAGAATAGATCACATTCTTGGTCCTAAATCAGGTCTCAACCGTTATCAAAAGATTGGAATCATTCCCTGCACATTTTCAGACCACAATGCTCTGAAGCTAGAACTCAATCACAAGAGGAAATTTGGAAAGAACCCAAATACATGGAGACTAAACAGCATCCTTCTAAAGAATGAATGGGTCAACCAGGAAATTAAAGAAGAATTGAAAAAATTCATGGAATCAAATGATAATGAAAACACAACGGTTCAAAATCTGTGGGACACAACTAAGGCAGTCCTGAGAGGAAAATATATAGCGGTACAAGCCTTTCTCAAGAAACAAGAAAGGTCTCAGGTACACAACCTAACCCTACACCTAAAGGAGCTGGAGAAAGAACAAGAAAGAAACCCTAAACCCAGCAGGAGAAGAGAAATCATAAAGATCAGAGCAGAAATCAATGAAATAGAAACCAAAAAAACAATAGAACAAATCAACGAAACTAGGAGCTGGTTCTTTGAAAGAATTAATAAGATTGATAAACCCCTGGCCAGACTTATCAAAAAGAAAAGAGAGAGGACCCAAATAAATAAAATCATGAATGAAAGAGGAGAGATCACAACGAACACCAAAGAAATACATACAATTATAAGAACATACTATGAGCAACTCTACGCCAACAAATTTGACAATCTGGAAGAAATGGATGCATTCCTAGAGACATATAAACTACCACAACTGAACCAGGAAGAAATAGAAAGCCTGAACAGACCCATAACCAGTAAGGAGATTGAAACAGTCATCAAAAATCTCCAAACAAACAAAAGCCCAGGGCCAGATGGCTTCCCGGGGGAATTCTACCAAACATTTAAAGAAGAACTAATTCCTATTCTCCTGAAACTGTTCCAAAAAATAGAAATGGAAGGAAAACTTCCAAACTCATTTTATGAGGCCAGCATCACCTTGATCCCAAAACCAGAAATGGATCCCATCAAAAAAGAGAACTACAGGCCAATATCCTTGATGAACACAGATGCAAAAATTCTCGTCAAAATACTAGCCAATAGGATTCAACAGTACATTAAAAGGATTATTCACCACGACCAAGTGGGATTTATTCCAGGGCTGCAAGGTTGGTTCAACATCCACAAATCAATCAATGTGATACAACACATTAATAAAAGAAAGAACAAGAACCATGTGATACTCTCCATAGATGCTGAAAAAGCATTTGACAAAGTACAGCATCCCTTCCTGATCAAAACTCTTCAAAGTGTAGGGATAGAGGGCACATACCTCAATATTATCAAAGCCATCTATGAAAAACCCACCGCAAATATTATTCTCAATGGAGAGAAACTGAAAGCTTTTCCGCTAAGGTCAGGAACACGGCAGGGATGTCTGTTATCACCACTGCTATTCAACATAGTACTAGAAGTCCTAGCCTCAGCAATCAGACAACAAAAGGAAATTAAAGGCATCCATATCGGCAAAGAAGAAGTCAAACTATCACTCTTTGCAGATGATATGATACTATATGTGGAAAACCCAAAAGACTCCACTCCAAAACTGCTAGAACTTGTACAGGAATTCAGTAAAGTGTCAGGATATAAAATCAATGCACAGAAATCAGTTGCATTTCTCTACACCAACAACAAGACAGAAGAAAGAGAAATTAAGGAGTCCATCCCATTTACAATTGCACCCAAAACTATAAGATACCTAGGAATAAACCTAACCAAAGAGACTAAGAATCTATACTCAGAAAACTATAAAGTACTCATGAAAGAAATTGAGGAAGACACAAAGAAATGGAAAAATGTTCCATGCTCCTGGATTGGAAGAATAATATTGTGAAAATGTCTATGCTACCTAAAGCAATCTACACATTTAATGCAATTCCTATCAAAGTACCATCCATTTTTTTCAAAGAAATGGAACAAATAATCCTAAAATTCATATGGAACCAGAAAAGACCTCGAATAGCCAAAGGAATATTGAAAAAGAAAGCCAAAGTTGGTGGCATCACAATTCCGGACTTCAAGCTCTATTACAAAGCTGTCATCATCAAGATAGCATGGTACTGGCACAAAAACAGACACACAGATCAATGGAACAGAATAGAGAGCCCAGAAATGGACCCTCAACTCTATGGTCAACTCATCTTCGACAAAGTAGGAAAGAATGTCCAATGGAAAAAAGACAGCCTCTTCAATAAATGGTGTTGGGAAAATTGGACAGCCACATGCAGAAAAATGAAATTGGATCATTTCCTTACACCACACACGAAAATAGACTCAAAATGGATGAAGGATCTCAATGTGAGAAAGGAATCCATCCAAATCCTTGAGGAGAACACAGGCAGCAACCTCTTCGACCTCAGCTGCAGCAACATCTTCCTAGGAACATCACCAAAGGCAAGGGAAGCAAGGGCAAAAATGAACTATTGGGATTTTATCAAGATCAAAAGCTTTTGCACAGCAAAGGAAACAGTGAACAAAACCAAAAGACAACTGACAGAATGGGAGAAGATATTTGCAAATGACATATCAGATAAAGGGCTAGTGTCCAAAATCTATAAAGAATTTAGCAAACTCAACACCCAAAGAACAAATAATCCGATCAAGAAATGGGCAGAGGACATGAACAGACATTTCTGCAAAGAAGACATCCAGATGTCCAGCAGACACATGAAAAAGTGCTCCATATCACTCGCCATCAGGGAAATACAAATCAAAACCACCATGAGATATCACCTCACACCAGTCAGAATGGCTAAAATTAACAAGTCAGGAAATGACAGATGCTGGCGAGGATGCGGAGAAAGGGGAACCCTCCTACACTGTTGGTGGGAATGCAAGCTGGTGCAACCACTCTGGAAAACAGCATGGAGGTTCCTCAAAATGTTGAAAATAGAACTACCCTATGACCCAGCAATTGCACTGCTGGGTATTTACCCTAAAGATACAAACGTAGTGATCTGAAGGGGCACGTGCACCCGAATGTTTATAGCAGCAATGTCTACAATAGCCAAGCTATGGAAAGAACCTAGATGTCCATCAACAGACGAATGGATAAAGAAGATGTGGTATATATACACAATGGAATACTATGCAGCCATCAAAAGAAATGAAATCTTGCCATTTGCGACGACGTGGATGGAACTAGAGGGTATCATGCTTAGCGAAATAAGTCAATTGGAGAAAGACAACTATCATATGATCTCCCTGATATGAGGGAGAGGAGATGCAACATGGGGGGTTAAGGGGGTAGGAGAAGAGTAAATGAAACAAGATGGGATTGGGAGGGAGACAAACCATAAGTGACTCTTAATCTCACAAAACAAACTGAGGGTTGATGGGGGGAGGGGGGTTGGGAGGGGGGGTGGGATTATGGACATTGGGGAGGGTATGTGGTATGGTGAGTGCTGTGAAGTGTGTAAACCTGGAGATTCACAGACCTGTACCCCTGGGGATAAAAATATATTATATGTTTATAAAAAATAAAATTAAAAAAAAAAGAAAATCTTGTTTGAAGTTTGTCTAACAAATGATAATCCTGATAATTCAAAGCAACAGAAATAAACTTATCTGAAATATTCAGCAGATTGAATGGATTTACCATTACAACAGGGGCCTTGTTTTTCTCTTTCACTCTGTAAATTAAGTGTTCCTCACCCAGGATGACTGTATGGCACCATGATATGGAATGAGGAATCCATTTGTTTCAAGTCCAAATTCTACTGTCAAACAGCCATGTCACCTAAACAAGGCACTTAAAACTGTGTTGGCTTCAGCTTCCTCATCCATTAAATGTAAAATTAACTGACCTCTAAATTCCTTTTAATTCTGAAGTACTAGCTATGCTTACTCTAACAGCAAAAAGAAAGAAAGAAAGAAAAAGAAAAGCACTCAAAGTTTAGTCATCAAGCATATATAAAAGCATACCACATCCTGAGGAACTGAGAAATTATGTTTTCCTGTCATTCACTGCTTTCTGACCAAGTCCATATCTCTAATACAAGAATTACATTCCATAAAGACAGTCTCACTAGGTGTTTTGTTGATTAAAAAATATTAATAACAAGAATTTCAGATCTGATATTCAGTTAAATAATTGCGTTTCAGCTTGGAATACACGTACCTCACAACTTTAGTACCCATTATATCTTGTACCTAATACATCTTTACTCAGTCAATTATAATCTTTGGGAAATTTAATTTAAAATTTTACTGTTGGTAAAACTATAATTGAACTTAGATAATAAGGCATTAAAAAATTACTCCTGAAGAAAGGTCTTAAAAACCTGAGAGAAAGGTGACAGGAATTGTAAAGCCAGTGCCCTCTCCAGGCCTGCTCATATTACAATCATCGTCTTTCTCTGAGTTCGTCTTTGTCTTTCTGTCTCTCTCTCTCTCTGTAGAGCAATAATCCCAGGTGACCAAAGGAGACTAGGCATTGACTCTTATTCTGATGTCCTAAGGTTAACTCTCTATTCTCATCTTCTCCAGCAGGCTCAAATGTCCTTACTGGTTAGCCAAGCTTGGAGATAAACAGGTGCTTTCACAGGAATCAGTTCCTGAGATTAAAAAAAAAAGTTTGGATCCTACTTCCTGCATGCTACTTCTTGTTAAAGTCCATATCTTTTATTTAGAATTTTCCTTCAATCTGACCCTAGGTACTCAGACTTTGCCTGAGTTGTAACTGCCTGGCTCCAAGACCTATTTTTATACCCCTACTTCCTAAATGAGTATACTAACCACTCCTAGGTTTCAAGTGTTAACACACAAAAATACTATGTGTAACCATAGGATAAATATAATGTTACAGAATGAATCTTTGTCTTGACTGTAATATAAAAATATTTCATTTAAACAAATGTGGACATATTTTGAAGTTATCTAGTACAATGCAAAATCTAAGTGAATTTTAAGAATTTGAGACTTTATAGTATTTCATTTTTGTATTGGACAGATTTCTCTAGTTGACTTTGTTGATTTTTATTAGGGATACTTTAGCAGAAATTTTTTGAGGGGAAGATGACTAATGGTATCAGCTATTCCTTCTCCTATGCCTCCACATTCCTTTGGGGACATGACTTACGTTGCATTGTAATTATCTAATTGGATGCTGAGCCCCTTCACTTTACAGGCTGAACAAAGATAAAATCAAAGTCCCTGACAGCAAATTGCCCTAGTTGACAAAATGAATTGCTGAGATTTACAAAATGAGATTCAATCTAAGCTAATATAAGTTTTATTTTGACTAAATCAGCTCACTTGGACATGATGTAGGATTATGAAATTTACATATATTTCAAAAGACTGTGATTTTATTCTTTTTAATGACCTGATCCTATTAAAAATATATTAAAATTTCTCTAAATACTGTGATCTTAAACAATGTTGACATTATGAAATTTAAAGATTTTTAAAAAGTAGAAAATTATTTCAGAAAAGCAAGCAAAATGTAAAAGCAAAATTTTTTAGTCAAGTATAGTTAATGATCAAATTCACGAAAATCTCTGACATGTTTTCTAGTTCAACTGACCACCGTGGGAAGAAATATTGAAATTCCTTAGTCAGATTCAATAGAAAATAAAATATTGGCTTGCATTGTACCAGCAGGAGGAAAGTGAAATTTCTATTTTCAAAGCAAAATTTCTTTTTTTTTCTAAAGTGAAACTTCTTAAAGTGTGTGAATCACAGCATATAAATCAGACCTGAATAACTCTACAGAGCTCTTCTCTTGATAGTAGAAAAGGAGTAGAAAGCAGATATTTTACATTTCCATTGACTCATTCCTTGCAGGTAGACTTAATCAATACCTCAATTAGAGGAAGGTTTCTTCCATTAGAGATTCTGACATGCTGCTACCTCTTTCTGCTTAACATAGCTCTGAGAAATGGAAGGTAGATATCAGAAAAAAACATTCTGAGAATAGCCACTGTTGAGGACTAAAATATATCCAACCTCTCCAAGCCATGAGGTTTCAAGTATGATCTGGATATAAACAGATGGGCAAGGCTATGTGGGGTCTCACGTCCAACCAACAGCTATGATTTAGTCATTTTTCACTTTTACTTACTAGCATTTTCTTAAACATACATCTGTCCTCAGCCCACAAGACTGGGTAGGTGGTAGCTGTTTCCATAACATCTCCGTTATAACAATGACGCTTTGGCAATAGGGACCAATGACTGTTTATTATCCAAATATTATGGGTCACACTTCTAATTACTATTGAACTTTTTACTTTCCTATATTCTGAATTCTTTAAGGCCCAAACTATATTCATGGTGAGAGAACTAATAGATGTTTATTTTCATGGCTACTTTGGGGGATTCCAGGAACCCCATCTGATATTTGTTATTTCAAAAGTGACCTTTAATGATGTTGAACTTATTCCATGCATGTGTCAAGGTAAAAGCTAACAACTAAATAACCCAAATCATTCTCACTTGAAAAGCTCTAATAGGTACCATACCAACTCTAAATGTCATATTCAACAGAAATGAATTCAGGTTATTCAAACTCAGGATTCCCCAAAGGTGAAACCTTACATCAAAAGAAATTCATTCTATACCAACACTGAAAAGGTACAACTTGTGTATCAGGTCCATCAGTTTGTCATTATGCAACAAAAACATTCTAGAAAGAACACAGTGATAACCTTATCCACTTGTTCACCAGCCTAACTGTGACACAGGGAGATGGAAGTAAAGTAAGAAGGACAAGGTAATAATGTTCTTATGGAATAAAACTGCTAGACAGAAAGCATGTGATTCTTTTTACAGAGTTCCCCCACTGCCAAAATTCTAGTTCCTTCCTTCTAGGTGTATTTATTTAAAACAAAAACCCAGAGTAATTAAAGCAGAGAAATGAAAGTAAAATTGATACCTAGTAGAAAGTTTTTAAGCTGCTAGGAGCTAGCTTTAAAAAAAAAAATGGAATCATAAAATGCCAGCACCTCTTGGCATAAAGTATACTATGATGGGAACACCTTTCTATGAAGTTTAAACTAAAACTGTACTCTCTTTATAAATGTACACACACACAAACACACACATACACTGAGTCACTCAGTAAGTAGTTTGCCAAACAGTCTACAAGGAATATTCCATAAAAAAGAGTGTGGGTCTATCTCTTTTTCAAGTGCCTTCAGCATTGGAAGTAAATTTATAATGCAAGAAGTATCCCATCATCTCTCCTCAGAAAATAGTGATGCTGAAGACAGTTTATATCACTAATGCTATAAAATAGAGGAGAAGTAGGCTGCTTTAAATTCACAATATATGTTGTGAGTAAAATCATACCAGTTAAGGCAAAGTTAACAAGAATAATTACCAGGACTTCCACAACCTAAAAACCTGGCCATTTTAAATCATGTCTTCTAATTCAGTTAGTTAGTTAGTTTTTTTTTTTTTAAAGATTTTATTTATTTATTTGACAGAGAGATCACAAGCAGGCAGAGAGGCAGGCAGAGAGAGAGGAGGAAGCAGGCTCCCCACTGAGCGGAGAGCCCGATGCGGGGCTCGATCCCAGGACTCTGAGATCATGACCTGAGCCGAAGGCAGCGGCCTAACCCACTGAGCCACCCAGGCGCCCCCAGTTAGTTTGTTTTTTAATGCATTTTTTCCCCTTAGTAGATCTTTCATATTTTGGCAGGTGTCAGTTTTTCCCTCTCATGATATAGGTGATAGTCACAGTCTAAGGTACTCTTGTTGTTGACCAGATGTCTCTGTCTGGGTGCCAAATGTGTAGGCTAATCCTCAGGAAGAGCCTAATAAAATTAAGTTTAAGCAACCAAATCATCCAACAATACACTCCCCACATTATGGGGGCAGATCCCAGTATAAAATACATTAGACGTTTTTATTGTATTTATAGCAGGGTGAACAAAGGATGGTAGAGTAGGGCAGGAAAGTAAAACAATAGCTATAAGTAAAAAAGGTAAAAACATATATATCAAGATGATAAATTATAGAAATGTGTGCAGATGTAGGAAATGCATTGCATTGTCTTAGTTCTAAACACAGTTTCTGCCAGTGAATAAAGTGATATATTGATCCATTCATTATGTTCAGCCTCTGCACCTTAGCAAAACTCCTGCTGCTCTTGAACATGTGTTCAGGTGTTGAGAGGTGCCTGAGCTCACGATGATGATCTCTTGCCACATAAGTCAAAACAGACACATGCCTCATAAACACATGGACATTATTACCTTTGAATGTTTGCCAATTGAGGCCCTTAGAATTAAAATGAATATGACTTCTGTATGACAGCTGTAATTCTACCAGCCAGAGCAGGTAGCAAGGAATGGGGGAGTGAAAGGAGAAGGAGGCAATCAAGTATAATTTCTAAGCTTTGAAAAACCATAACCTGACCAAAGAGAAGGCAGGATCAGCTACTACATAATTTGTGGAACCCAGTACAAAATAAAAATGCAGAGCTCCTTATTCAAAAATGAAGAACTCAGGACAGAGAAATCAAAGAACTAAAGCAAGTGTGGGGCCCTGAAGTGCAAGACCCAAAGCAACCACACGTGCATGAAGCCCCTGGAGAAGGCATCCTAGTTGGAGAAATGGTATTTGTAAAGGCTCAGAGTCTCAAAGAAGTAAATAGCAGGGAGAAAGAAAGAAAGAGAAAAAGAGAAAAAGAAAAAGAAAAAAGAAACCCAGTGTTGGGGGAAAATCCCACTCTCATAGAGGACGGCAAAGAATAACAAGATTCCAAAAGAGATGAGTATAGCTGTTGGGTTGCCATCACTCTGTAGTTGCCAAAAGTACACAATGAGACAGTGGATCAGAGCAAGACAGTTTATAACTCACAGCACGACAGACAAGCAGCACTGTCCCCTCTCCCCCCTATCCCACCCAGTGATGTAAAGTCCTAGACTGCAGCTACACTTGCCATGGGTTACACAACAGTTGAGGAACTCAGGGCAAAGGACTTAACGACTTTTATAGGAAGTAGTAAACAAGCCAGTCCCCCCCCCCAGGGAGGCTGGGAAACCCAAGATCTCTCTTCCTTTCCTTTCTTACAAGGATACCGATCCTACAGGATTAGTCCCAGTCTGATGACCTCATTCAACCTTAATTACCTTCAAAAGATGCTGTCTCCAAAAATAGTCACACTAAAAAAAAAAAAAAAAAGTCACACTGGGTATTAGGACTTCAACATATGAATGGGGAGGAGGGGCAAAATTCAGTCCATAGTACCTTCTCCATGCTTCCAGAGAACCAACCCTGCTAACACCTTGATTTTGAACTTCGAGCATCCAGAACTATTAGAAAATAGATTTCTGATGTTTTAAGCAACCTAGTTCATGGTACTTTGCTACAGCAGCCCTAGGAAACAAATACAGATTTTGGTCCTGGCAGTGGGGCGTTGCTATATAACAAATACTACAATTGTAAAAGTGGCCCTGGAATTAACTAAGAGGTAGAGGCTAGAGGAATTTTGAGTTACATGACAGAAAAAGCCTAGACTGCCTTGAACAAAATGCTGCTAGAAACATGAATGTAGTTAAGGGTGCTTCTGGAGAGGATGGAGATGAAGGACATGTTATTGAACACTGGGGGAAAAGCAATACTTATTACAAAGTAGCAGAGAATTCAAGTAAATTTTCTTCCATTGTTCGGTGGGAAGTAGAACTTGTAAATGATGATTTAAAAGATAAGATTTGAAGTTTTTTGAGTAGATTTTATTTGGATGAGATTTTGGACTTAGAGTTAACCATGGAATGAGTCAAAACTTTGGGGGTATAGGAAAGGGATGAATATATTTAACATGTTAGAAAGACATAAATCAGGAGGACAGAAGATGGACCTGTTGTTGGTTGAATGTGTCCCCCAAAATGTATATTCAGTATGAATGAGACCATATTTGGAAATAGGCTTTGCAGATATAGTCAAGTTAAGATGAAGTCATACTGATAAGGGTGAGCCCTTATCCAAAGATTGGTATCCCCATAAGAGGGAAATTTGGACACAGACAACAGAAAGAAAGCTATGTGATGGCAGTGGATGACACTGGAGTGGTGAGTCAATAAGCCAAGAACAACAAGGATTACTGACGACGGCCAAAGCTAGGGAAAAGGCATGGGACATGTTCTCCCTCAGTGCCTCCAGAAGGACCCAATCCTACTGACACTTTCATTTCCACCTTCTAACCTCTAGAAGAGATATAATAAATTTCTGTTTTATTAAGCCACCCAGTTTATAGCACCTTATTACTGCAGTCCTAAAAAATACCATTTCCTTTGGCATAAGGAGAAGACAGTAACGATGCCTCTAGTATATTGAGATAGAGAATCTGAAATCAAGTTTTTTGGTTACGAAATTCTTACACACCTAACCTGTTTACTAGAATTCAGTATGCATGTTTACTCTCTGGGACACCCTGGCCTTGTACCTTATGAATTGAACATCTAAAGAGAAATCTGGAAGTGTTGCCAACGTCTCTTTACAGCAAAATGACAGGAAGGCGAAAACAACTGAGCATCCTCGACTTAGGCATACTCTCTAAAGCAAAGGAAACTCAGATTGGTGTGCTTCTTTGAAATATTTAAAGTACACACTTCAAGCAGCAAGCCTATCTATCCTACATTTTCTTTTTGGTAAACCATCACTGGCAGCCTCAAATAAAAGGGTTAGACCCTGATGCCATGTTTCTACCACTTACCAATCCTGACCACACTGGATGAAGCTAAGGTTCAGACCTCTGGCCTATGAGAAGAATCAAATTCCCTCTTTCTTGGGATTTTAAACTAAGACATACACTGGAAAGCAGTTAGAAATGGCCTCGAGATCTAGCTGTTCTCATAAACTTAGAAGCTGGGGCAACCATCCTCAATGTATACTGATGACCAACATGACTGCATCTGTAGCAATGGCTAGACAAGAGAACGTTGAAAGTGGAAAGGTAATGAAAGGGAAGTTTCATGGGTTTTGCTGGAACTTTTGCTCTCAGGTCTGATTTTTCTTGATGCTCAATTGTACATCCTTTGTTTCTGTGAACTATCCCTGTTTCTTTATAATAGAACACCCTTACACTATGTTGAATGGAATTTCTGTTTCTTCCAATCTCCTTGACATGCTTCCTCAATACAATTCAAGAGTGTTTGGAATGATTCTGTTTAAGGAATAATTCCTGAAAAGGAGTGCCACTACAAATAACTTTCTCCTGAGTAGAAACAACTACTTAGAGCTGGCCAAGAATAAAGAGACCACAGTACCAGTTAGGAGGCTACCAGGAGAGCCACTGCCAAAGGAAACAGGCTCCACTTAGCTGCTAAGCCCTATGGGAACTATAGCCAATGAGAGAGGCCATGAGCAACATTGATCCATTACAGCCTAGAGCTTACCATTAGGTGCTTCATATTATTTGCAAGTTTTCCACCTCAGAGTGAGGAACTCTTGGGAGACAGTAGGGATACCACTCTTATCAATTTCTTCAAATCAAAGCCATCACCCAAAAACCATCCAAGTAATGAACTAAACAGTCCATTTTAAGAATAAAAAGAGGCTTCATGTTAAGTGTTCAATTTATGAAATTAAAGATAAAAATAAAATTACCAAAAAAATTTTGATTCTTTTGGGATAAAAAAGATGAATTACAGGAGTAAAGACAGAATATCTGGCTTTTTACTTTTTTTCCCTAATGCATCAAATTAACTCAACTTTCAAATTAAATCTGTGAGTTCCATTTTTTAATTCTTGTTCTGAAAACATAAATCCTCCTGAAATGAATGGAGAGTAGGTTGGAAAATCTCAATTGCTCAATGATGAAAAAAAAATATTCAAAGGAATACAAATGAAACTCAACAATCCATAATTCTTAATGCAGTATGACATTTAAGTTTAATCCCCAAATAGCTTTAAGAGTCACCAGACCTAAATATATTGGAATGATAGTACCTGGTGTTAAGTTAAAATGCATTACTAAAATCCTGCTATTTCAAGAAGACAAAAAAAAAAAAAAAAAGGATGGATATTTACCCCTTACAGTGCAGACAAAACTCATAATAATCACGTAGGTAGGTGAAATTAAAACAACCCTGAAGAACTGTCTTTTGAAGTTTAGTTTGGATTTCAGTGATCTTGATATGCATATATATCAGTCACAAGCAAATGTTATGCTCCATCAAATGCTCATTCCAGATTCTTAATCTATTTTAAGAAGCCAATTTTTAAAAATGCAGTCTCATTTTTGTTAAATTAAACCTTCTAAAAGGGAATGGCAAATTTCTATACATATGCCACCTTCTTTATCCTCAGTAAAACCTACAGAATAAAGTTAATTCCATTTCCACAGTGGGTAAACATCAAATAAGACTTTCTGTTGTTCTCTTCTAATAAAGAATTTTAATCTTTCCTGTAGGCCTTTATCATGAAAGAATATAAGTGCCTCTGTTAGATCATTTCTGCAGTCAGAAGTAAATAGATAGGCAATGAAGACTGAGAACTCAGGAGGTCTATTGCAATGGTATTTCCATTAGGATACAGCAGCCATCTGCTGTATTCTTTCATTGCTACCCCTCAAGGCTTAGTGAAAGCAATCTCGGGAACAAGTTCTTCTTTATTTCCTCCACCCATTGGAGAATAAATCATCATGCCAGCAACTTATGCCCAGGTAGTTATTTTGACTAAAGAAGTCTATACCTTATCAAGGACATGCTTAGTGTTTAAATTTAGGCAACTTCAATTCAGACAAAAGAATTAAAGCTCACCTTCAAAAGAATTCCTGCTAACATAGCAAAGATTTAGAAAATTGTTATCATCATCAGGTCCCAATTATCTTAAGAAAGAACTGTGAGTCTTAACAGTAATAAGATCTTTATTTGGGGTCTCTAATTCAAGTTCATTTGGGATTTTCTGAGAGCCAGACTAGGCCAGCATGATATGGTTACCAAAAATAGGATCTAAACTACTTAGAAATTGGGGGTACACATACACAATCTTATTCTGCAGCACTGGCCAGTGTTCCTATTCAGGAAAATGGAAAACATATTTGAAATCTTCTGTTTACACAAGTTGTGAATTGCTCACATTCATAAATCATTTATAAGGAAAGAATCTGAACTGCATATCTATGAATACAATGGTAATCAGTTCAAACCTCATTTTGACTGCTTTTCATTTCTATGTTATTTCTACAACTCATTTATTTAAATATGTATTGAGCACCCGACACTGGGCCAGGCCCCATTATAAGTAGTAGGGATGCAGCAGCAAACAACAAAGACAAATACCATATTAACAGGGAGCTTACCTTCTGCAAAAGGGATATTTATAACAGACAAGTTAAAAGCATAAGCAATATCATTTGATGCTATGAAGTAAATGAAACACAGGGATGCTCTGGATAGCTATCAGGTAAGAGTAGATTAGCCTGGGAGTCAGAAACAGCTCTCAAATGAAATGACATTGAACTTAGATTGAATAACAGGAAGTAGCTGTTCATAGATTCACTGTTCTAGGCAGAGAAAACAGCAAGTGCCATTCTAAGGTGGAAAGAATTTGTAACAGAAAGAAGCTCTGAGTGACTAGATTTAGTGAGAGAGGAGGAGAATGGTTAGGGATGACAGCCAAAAAATAAGCAGGAAGAGACCAGATAGGGTCTTGTAAGCCCTTATAAGGAGCTGGAATTTTATTCTCAGTACAATGAAAAGCCACTGAAGGAATTTAATCAAGGGAATTATGTGAACTGATTTACATTGTTAAGTTTCCATCTAGTTTCTGGGACCAGCCTGGTGGTTCACACCAGGCTATCCATCCCCATGGACTGAGAGCTCAGGAGAACTGGACTGCAGTGACCTAAGACCACCTGACTCTGAATGGACCACATGAGGCTACTGTATTCAATACCTATACAGGAGTGAAGCCAGCTCTAGCTTGCTCTCCAAGCCTGAGGAGAGGCCTCGGATAACATTTCCTGCCAATTTAAGCCATGTTATTTCATGAAACGAAGGACCAACTACGCAAGGAAATCCACCAATTGGACAGGCTGTACCTGGACTACAACCAAAGTTAGACTGTAAGAGTCATCTACAAAATGCTAAAGAAACCCAGAGTCCAGAGAGCAGAAAGATAATAAATCCTGGTTTGTAGCATTCAATGATTGCACTAAGAAGTAGCAAGTCTATTTGTACTGAATGTAAATGTGAAACATAATGAATTGTTGCCTAGCAAAGGGGAAAAATGCTTTGTCATATACAATATTTCTGAGGGTTGTTTGGTTAGAACATGAAGTGATTGATATTTCCTAATGCACATTGTTTAAAAGGCACATTTTATGGGCTGTAGTCTTGTAAATGATCTTTTTTAATGGTCATGAATTCTCAGCAAGCTGAAGCAGGAAAGGCAAAACAAATCTCCAAGATGAACTAAGCCTACAGAGGCCAACCTCAGAAAGGAAAAAGGTAAACATTAATCATGCACCAGGTACTTCCTATAGCTGTGTCATCTCATTCATATAAAACCCTACCAGTGAAGGGTATTGCCTTTTTATTACAGAAGGAAAAACTGAGGCTCAGAGACATCATAGGGCTTGCCCATTATCATGAAATGAGTAAGCATCAGAGCTGTCTCTGTAGTCACTCCTATACCTGAGCATACAGTCTTGAGTTCCTTCCAAGACACCACGCAAGGCTAAAGCCAACAGTAAAGAAAATCAGACAGTACATTCCAAAGGATTAAAGCACTTGAATCCCTGGAGAACCTATGTACAAAATGAGCCCATGTGTCCTTCCAATCGACCTGCCATTTTCACCACTGTTAACCCTTCCTGCTACTAAGGTCTCAAGACAGGACTACAATGAAAGAGGCAATTCATGCATAGTCCCTTGCCCCCTTCTGGGATCCTTTTCTTATTCAGCAATGCCCCATGTTTTCATGCTTCCTTGGCCCATATAATTACCAGCCTCTGTTCTCATATTCTTCATTCATGTTAGAACTGAAATGATTCATATCAAGAAAACAAATCTAAAAGAGATTCATTGTATGGTGATGAGAGATTTAAATTATTAAAATTAATGTCCGTATTTTTCAGAGATCAGTCCACAGACATGGATAACTTAGGGGGAACCAGGACCTGCCTGAAATCAATCTGCAGGGATGATACCTGTAGCATGACTAAAGTAGACTCTGGTCCAGTACTTGCCCTATCAAAGCTTACTTACCTTGTCTCTTACTTTATCCTCTCCAGCTACTCCTCCCAAACAGACATTATTCTTTTCCATTTCTGTAATTTGGCTACTACCATGCGCCCCACCTGAAATTCTCTCCTTCCTCTTCTTTATGCAAATCCTTTTTTTTAAAGTACTTTTTAAAAAAAAAAATCTTATTAGCATTAAATATGTTAAGTATTAACACTTTTAAAATATAAACATATATAACGAAAAGTTTTAAGTCAATGTGATTCTATCACCAAACTAACCATTTTTTAAAAAGTACTTTAAGTACTTTTTTAAAAAAAATAAATACTTTTTTAAAAAAAATCTTATTAGCATTAAATATGTTAAGTATTAACACTTTTAAAATATAAACATATATAAAGAAGAAAAGTTTTAAATTGATGTGATTCTATCACCAAAGTAACCATTTTTAGTAAGCTTTACCTGTCCTAACCCTTTTCTGATCATTCCAACTCTTTCTCAATCCTCAATCTCTCTCTCTAACTCTCTGTCCCTCACTCTCCTTTGAACTCCTTCAGTTTACTGACTATAATATGCAGTCGCTAACATATTTATTCAATGATTCCTTTAAAAAGTGTTTATAAAATCTACCCATTCTGTATTAGACATCATTCTAGATTCAGGGTGGTAAATAAGACAGATTTGGTTTCCACCTATAGGAAATTTACAATCTAGTGTCTATACTCCTTAATATAACTTCCTAATTTAACAATCTGCATTTTATAAGTGAATACTATCTCCCAAGTGAACTGAAACTCCTTGGGTCAGTAAGTACATAATGTCATTATGATCAAATATATAGCCAGTACTATTTATTACAATACCCACAGGATACAAAAAGTCAGAAAGCTGGCCTTTCTTCATATCAAAATCAGCTTCAATTACATGTGACAAAAGCCCTAACAATGAACACATTGTTGATTTATAAACATCGTTATATTCTACTCTATTCCACACTAGATATATTAATTAAAAAATTTTAACATAGCAAAATCTTAATTGAGGATTACAGTTTATAGTCTGCCCAGGCAGAAAGGACGTCTACGCTATATTAACATGGTTTCTGAGCAGGATAAATTTAACAGCTATTATCTAATCAGGTGCAATAAAAAGATGGGACATTACCGTGAAACAGGTAACATGTGTTTATTGTACATAACATAATAACTGGCTTGAACAGTATCTGGCAGAGATTGGATGCTGCAAACTGCTTGCCAGATGAATAAATGGTGTTGAGAGTTCTTGGGTAAGAACAGCAAGTACACGATGAGGGAGCACTAGACTCTGAGCTAGGTAACCTGGGTTCCAATCCTGATCTTGCCTCTTTAGTTAAGTTCCTTTACCTTCAGGGACCTTAATTTCACATATAAAGAGGGGCCTGGTTTATCCACATTCAATGCTTTTTTCCCCCATAGTCTTTCTTTTCTACGCATTATGTCACTGTCTACAATATAAAGAGCAGTAGGAAAAGAAAGGCTATGCAGTAGATGCGATTTTTTGTAGTCAACAGCATTTATTTATTTACATACTTATTTCTTTTCATTGGAGTATACAGTTGACACGTTACATTACTTTCAGGTGTACATTAGGAATGTGACAACTCTATGCATTACGCTCTGCTCATCACAAGTGCAGCTACCATCTGTCACAATACAAAGCTATTACAATACTACTGACTCTATTCCCTACACTGTGCCTGTTACCCCATGATTTATTCATCCTGTAACTGGAAGACTGTATCTCCGGCTCCTCTTCACCCATTTTGCTCATGCCTCACTCCATCCCTCTGGCAACCATCAGTTTGTTGTTTGTATGAATGGGAGCTGCTGCTCCTGCTTTTTTTGTTTGTTCATTTGTTTTGGTTGTTAGATTTCACATATAAGTAGATCTACACTCAGTTCTTGAATAGTAAATGCAAAGCAAGTACCACAAGAATTATATTTGTTGTGCCTTATTTTGCTAAACTTCTCCTAACTACTGAACACAGATGAATAATGCATTCTTCATGCGACTTTCAATAAAACTCCTAATTACAATAGTCTATACAAATCAATTCATGTTGTATAAAACACTCCACATTCTATAACATTGTGATGCACAAAGTAGAGCATCTTCTGGGGAACATTTTGATTACATTACAATCTTCTTCGTTAATCTCAAGTTACCAATTTATTTTATAGACTAAAAAATAAATTCTATGCTTCTATCAAAGAGAATATTCCTTCCTTTTCAGGAGTGACCTCCTTTTTCCTTTGCTGAAGCTTTAGTTTTTATATTCTTTTATTTCATCTCCCCCATGATCATTCACTTCCAACCTTCTACAACTCTTTATTAGAGAGTAGCAGGGAAACATAAATCAGAACTAGGCATATCTTTGCCATTTGGCTTTTCTACATGTACTAGTGAACACACATTAATGGAAATAAGGAGACTTGCCCACCGAAAAGCAGATAGGCCATAGAAGAAATCACCCTCCTTTTACTCTTTTACTTAAAAAAAAAAAATCAATTCCTTTTGTTATGGTCTCAGGTATGGTATCAAGCTTCCTATTCCAGAGCATATCCTACCTCATGTATAGTAAGCTTAGGCCATACTGAACTGCAGTTTCCTCGACTGACCACGCACACTCTTGTTTCAGGACCTAAACCCATGGTTGCCTTTCTATACAAATTCTCTCCCAGCCTGACCCCTTGTGTTTATATTGCTCCTACTCATTCTTCAAACTAACTTAAGCATGATGTCCTCTGAGGCGTAGTTCTTGATAACATCTCTCCTCCCCCTCCGCCTGCCCAAGTAGACATTAAGATCTCCTCCTCCTCCCACAGGCCAACGTTTCTGACTGCCTATCTTCCTCCATACTTCTCACATTAATCCATTAGCTCTTGAGAGATAGGAATCATCTCTTATTCATCTTCCTCGTTCCAACAAAAAAAGTACACAATAAGCACACAAGAAATGGTCACTGCTGAGTGAATTCATTAACTAATAATGAATGGGGGGGACTTTGTATACCTAGATATATGGAAAGGGAACTTAAATGAATAAATCAAACACCAGGTTTTAGGACTTTTCTCCCCTCAGAGCATGTTCTCCAAATGGTAGTAGATTTTCTTCAGCATGTCCATTACACACAGGCTTCAAGAGATCAGAAACCAAGTCTTTTTCCTTCGTAATTTCTTCTGATGGCCCAAACAGAAGAAAGAGCTTTAAAAAAAAATGTTTTTTGATGAAAATTATACAACCCCTTATATTCATGGACATTTAAAATTTCTCAGTTTGAGCCAAGTACAAAAGACTACACAAATTAACTTGCCACAGGATCCAAGATGATAACTTACCTCAATACTTCATGCAAATTTGTTGCTTGTGGTCTTATACCACACTTGGAAAACACAAGCATAGATTTTGAAAGAGATGGACCCCCACAGAGCTTTGAGCCCAACCTCAAACCTCAAAGCCAGTGAGACATAGAGTTTGGATGAGTTGTTTGAAGCTATGTAGCTCATTATGCAAGGGCTCAGGTGATGTTTGTCCTACAGGATTAGAAGCTTTCTCCAATTTACTTATGAACAGGCCCCTCAAGATATCTCAAGCCAAGAACTTTGGTTATCTTTAATCCCCTATTTGATATTTATTCATTGATTTCTTAATAAGTGCTTGTTTTTCCTACCAATATTTTTCAAATTAAGCATTCAGAAAAGAAGAGGAATTAATAATGATAATTTAGATGAAGACTGGATCTTAAGTATCAAGACGTTTAGATGGTACTCGAATTGATGAGTTGTTTGGCAATATTAAGTAGCATATATGCAAAGTGTTTGCAGGGAGGCTCTAGGAGTATTTGAGGGGCTTTAGTAGCACCTGCCAGTCTTAGAATGACAGCAGAAAGCAAGAGTCAAATCCCGAATCTTCTTTTAATATGAGAATTAAAGTAATACCAAGGAGCTATTGTATTAATTACCCCATAATGCTAATTAACAACCCAGCCCCAAAATCAGCAGAATATAACAGTAAGCACTTGTTCTCATGTTCAGGGGTCTTCAGGCTGGCCATAAATGGACTGATCTAGGCTACAAACAATTGAGTAGCTCTGTTTCAGGCTGCAGATCCAGCTGGGCTTGGATCCACAGTGCAGGTTGGGTTCAGTGCAATAAAAGGTATATACACATTCTAGAGCATACACACCACACACACACACACACACACATATATATATTTATTCTGGGACCTAAGATGAAAAGGAAGCAGCTACCTGGAGGAAGATCTTTTCATGGCAATGGCAAAAGAGCAAGCTCTACCACACAAGCCTTTCTTTTATGTCTAATGTCTACTAACAGCTCACTGGCCAAAGCAAGTCACATGGCGAGCCCAAAATCAATAAAAGGAGAAGCATACTCTACCACAGAAAGATGCAGAGGAAAGTGAACATGTGCTGAACAAGAAACTCCACAAAGTATACAAAGCTATACAAAAACTATAAAGCTGGCTTAAAATTGGAATCCTTCTGACCAACATTTGGAAAGAAGTATATTGTTTAACATAAGCTCAATATGAACATATTTAAATATCACTTGCCTTCTCGCTCTAATCAAAGCTATAAGGAGAGAAAAGCAGGTTACAGCCAGAACAGCTCATTAAGAACACAAATGACTCTTAATAATGATTAGACGCCTTGATTGACACAAAATGGCAGGACTCAGCCAAATTCACTCCGTAGAGGTCATCCTAAAATTTAGTCAGGGTGAGAGCTTTGGAAGAAATGCTATTTATCACTAGCAAGTCAGTGGTAGAAATACCTATTTCCCTCTTCCTATTTTAATCTAATACTTAACCTGCTTCTCAGCACTCTACCAGGCCTACTTACTTCCACTTTAGACAACACATGTCTGACTATGGTATTACATAAAGGATTATTATATTTTTTTTTTATTTTTTTATTTTTTCAGCATAACAGTATTCATTATTTTTGCACCACACCCAGTGCTCCATGCAATCCGTGCCCTCTACAATACCCACCACCTGGTGCCCCCAACCTCCCACCCCCCACCCCTTCAAAATTCTCAGATCGTTTTTCAGAGTCCATAGTCTCTCATGGTTCACCTCCCCTTCCAATTTCCCTCAACTCCCTTCTCCTCTCCATCTCCCCTTGTCCTCCATGCTATTTGTTATGCTCCACAAATAAGTGAAACCATATGATAATTGACTCTCTCTGCTTGACTTATTTCACTCAGCATAATCTCTTCCAGTCCCGTCCGTGTTGCTACAAAACTTGGGGATTCAAAGGATTATTATATTTTATTAAAACTGACTTCTCACAAATAAATTTAGTACCGAACTATCAACTGTATCACTGATTTTCAGATGCTATATTTATTTTTAAATTATATAATCAAATTACATGTTTTTCTGGAGCAATCCCAATGTACACTTGATGTCTCAACGTTAAGTATTAAGAGTGCCACCTTCTATTCTCAAAATTATCCCGATTTTTTCAAGATTTTATTTATTTATTTGAGAGAGAGAGAGAGAGAGAGAGCAAGCACAGCAATGGGAGAGGCAGAAGCAGACTCCCTGATGAGCTGGGAGCCCAACGTGGGGCTCGATCGCAGGACTTGGAAATCACGACCTGAGCGGAAGGCAGATGCTCAATCAGCTGAGCCACCCAGGTGCCCTATCCTGATTTGTTTAAAAAATTACATGTAGCCCTAATCATAAAAAACACATGATGATCTATAGACTATCACACTGGCCAATTACCACCACCTAAGCTTTGGTGAATATAATTAAACTACCAGTGATTTCAGAACTATTTGATAATGTCATCAAAATTTCATTTTTATAATCATGCTAATTATCATTTACAACTTTCTAGTTCTAATAACTTCTTTCCCAATATCCTATATACATATTAAACTCTTTTTTGACAGAATCTACTATAATACATCATGTTTATTGCAATTGGTTTCTTGGACAATTTTCTTGAAATGCAGAGTAAGTTAAAATGAGAAACACTAATCTCTTAAGTGGTTTATTTAGACTTTCAATTGGCAAAGATATAAAATCTTGAAATTAGGATTATTTCTCAGGAGACAGTGCCTTTGTGAGCCATTCTAGTCTCAGAATTCTTAAATGTATAGATTATATTCAGAAATGTTTAGACATTGTTTCCTATACTACAAAGGCTATATGCAAAATCTTCATCAATGTTTCTGGACAAATATGGTGGTCAATATGCATGTCAATTCTATTCCCACCACACAAAGCTAATCTGGTATTTTTGGATATCACGGTCAGTTCATGAGCAATCAATTCATACTCAGTGCTACCAATCAGATCAAATGATCAGGCAAAACATCTAAAAATAACGGATTATACAACAAAAAAAGTACAGACTCAACACAGATACTATAGAAACAAGTCAAAAATATCTACAAAATAAATATTATTTTTTAAATATCATTTTCTGAAAATATAACTGTTCAATGAAAACAGTTTTCATTTCCCTGTTGGCTTTTCAACAATAAAGACTGCTTCTATCCATTCTCTGTTGGAATTTCCAGAATTTCTCTTTCATTTTCAACCCATTCTTTATCTTTGGTTGTTTGTTTGTTTTTGTTTTCTGTTTTGTTTTGTTTTTAATTTAATTTTATTTTTTTCAGTGTTCCAAAATTCATTGTTAATACATAAACAACCCATTCCTTATTAGCTTTAGACGCCAAATCACATCTGATGCTCTTAACCATGGTTTGTCTGGCTGCTTGATGTGCTTACAGAACACTGATTCAACCCCTGAAAAAGCATCAGCTGCTATGGTATCACATGAGAAACCATGGCTAAGTTGTTAAATGGCTAAATGACAAAAGATAGCTAAGTGGCAAAACAAATTATCTTGTCACTGAATAAGTAAACAATCTATTTGAACAAAGGAAAAATCAGTCATACCAATTTGTGGTTGCATGATAGAAAAAAAATAAATGTAATCCTGTCTTTTGCACCTGGTTTTGATGGTTAGGAAGATGTTGTAAAAAACAAACACTAAAACAAACCTCAATTATCAGACTCCAGGAGAACTCACTTTCAAATACTCCCTGTAAGGTTAGAAGCTGGTGCTTACAATTAATAGACTAGTCCTCCTAATTTTCAGTTGAAAATTCTCAGTTCACCAGCACACATGTCTGGGTCATGCATACAGTAAATACTCAACTGAATATTAAATGAGGACCAAAATTTGGCTGGATAGAAACTAAATAGTGTAGTGCCTGTCATGGCCATTTTCCTCCATTCCACAAAATATTAAGTATCTAGTATGTCTTGCAGAAGCTTAGCAGATTACTTACTTTCTGAGCAATCACAACCAAAATAAAATATCCCAGAAAAAAATTTTAAATATCACATTCAAACAAGACTATTGTCACAAAGTACTATGGAGTCCCAGATTAAACTAGGAAAGGACAAAAACAGTATTCTGTGATGTCATAAAATGGGGAATTTTACATAACCAAATAGTCTGATTAATAAATGCTATTTATGCATATATACACAAATGTATATGCGTATATATGTATCTTATACTTGAATTTAACATTAAACATATATTGAACATGGCCAATTTTTCTTTGACTATTTATAAAACACATCAAAATTTTCCAAAATCTTGATTATCATTTTGAAGACCAACTTTTTTTTTAAATTGTGGAAAATTAATAGACTCACAGAAATGCTAGGTAACACATAATGGGAAAGCTGGACCCACCAGCTTTTACTCTAAGCGGTACTAAGCGACATTTGTTTTTACCCTTGTAATTATCCTCTTACATGGAAAAACTCTCTGCCATTTCATGGACTAAATGAAATTTTATACAGGAGGTGTCTAATGGATACAGAGTTTCTTGTTAAGGGGACGAAAATATTCCAGAATTAAATCATGGTGACAGTTGTACAATCTTGCAGATATACTAGAAACCACTAATTGTATACTTCAAAAGGATGAATTTATTATGTGACTTACAGCTCAAAAATAAACAAGTCATTCTCCCTTATAAACAATCTGACCTACTTAACATGTTAAATAAATGCATAAGTGCAAAATAATTAATATACTGTTCTGATTATATAATCATACATAATTTTAAAATCTTACTTCAGGGTTAACAGCAAAGAAGGCAGGAATAGGTTTAGTTTTGTTTTATTTATGAGGATGGGCAACGGAAAGAGGATTCTCATCAAGTTTAGGGACTAACTTCTTGGAAGTGGGTACTACCTGCAGGACGCCTCAGCTGAAGAATGTATCTAAAGTCATCATCACTCTAAAACTAAGGAATCGGGAAAAAATTCACCATAAAACTTCAGCAGAAGTACATTAAGACTACAGGAAATTACTCAAAAGCAGGCCTCAGGAACAGAACGCAGATAAAATAATACTTTTTTGTTATGGCAGCTGTAAAACTAATTTCAAAAACTTGACAGTCTTTTCAGGCAAACCATCTATAGTGGTAGCTCCACTGGGTTTCCTTAAAGATGGCTGACCCCACACCTGATTCCAAAATAAATACTTTAGGAATGGGGAATTAACAAGCAAATGTTACCAGGCACTTCCTATCAATTTATCTACCAATATAACTGGATATTATCCCCTCATACTCATAACTGTAGGACCTGGACCAACTCGACTGATGTTAACTAGAGCTTATCCATTTAATTAATTCATTATTCACTTAATTTTGCCTTGATTTACTTAGCATGGAGATGTCATTTAAAAATTGCAAGATATCTATATTCTCTAAAATAAAAAGCATTTCAACTATCTTCCTAGCTTTCCATTTGCTCTATTTGTGAGCATAATATAATTCTCTCTATGGACATCAGAGTGGCACATATAATAATATCCACAACGATTCAGAATATTCTAGGAATGGTTTATTAACTATGCTTTTCTGCTTAATTTAGAATATTTTAATTCCCAAACCTTAGAGTAAAAATATTTCTCAAACTGTATTTGTGTACTTACCTGCCTTATCAGATAGAGTGCCCATAACTGAATAGCTCTCTCATAATCAGAAGTAACAGTAAGTGCACATTTCATTAGAAATGGAGGTAAATGATAATAAACTCAGAATAATTTTGGAAGATTATTTGAAATAAGTGAAGCCAAACTGTTTTCTTGATTTCTTGTTATTTTAACCTATTTTTAAATGTTTTATGCAAAAAAGTAAAAGTCAAAAGAACTAAATTATAAGGAGTTATAAATCACAGAACAAGAAATCAGTTATAAAAATAAGCATTTTATTTTACTTGTGTTCTAGTTAATAAAAGTAAAATCACAGACTGAAAAAGGACCAGAAACTTCATCTTTCCATAATTTAACTCAGTGGACTTCAATCTTGAATGCACCAGACAATCGCCTAGGGAGCTTTTTACAACTTCCTGGACCCCCCTCCCTTAGTGTTTCAGGTGGTCTGAAGAGGTGCCACCATTCTTAAATCTTACTCCACACACAGCTCAAACTTTGCCCAATTCTTTAAGCTTCTCTGTATAGTTCTGCTCAAAGTAAGGTTTTTCTCCCCAAACTATCTGTATATATAACCTGTGTATGTAACCACCTGGATCTTGTCCATTACTGCTTCTTGATTTACCTGGTATTTCACTTATATGGATATATCTTTCACTCAACTACATTTGTGCCCTTGGAGCTGATATCTTTTTGCGCATCTTAAGTCCTCAACACCTATGTGTAGTATGAATGAAAGAATGGATGAAAATAAATGCAAATGCTTTCCCATATTCCCAATACTTGGTCTTGTGCCCCATTCTACTCCCTTACTTATCTCCTGGCACCTTGTTTCCCCTTCTCCACAAACTTTTCATGCAACTATTCAACTACTTATTAGAGTGGAGAAGACAAGACTTCAAAGAAATAAAGAGGGCTATCTTACTAACAGATTGTAATCTGCAAAATTAGAATCATAAAAATCTCATTTACCTTCAGTTGGTAAGACTGCCAGCTTCCTTGGGTTTATTCCATACCTATATGTCTTATGTTTTAATAAAAAGGGGGTCACTCACCGTGTTGTCCTCCACTTTGCACAATGTACATTATTACGATCCAAGATCTATTTAATGTCTATGTCTTATTTTACATAATGTTGTAACACCACATGGCAGCTCAATTTTAAGTGTCATGTTGTTTCAGTTTTGAAAATGCCACCTTCAATCTAGACAAATTAGTGTTTCAAACTGTAACTATTTAGAATAATGGTAAGCTTCCTTTCATGGCAGATCATTTCTTACCTAACTTCAGATATTCTTGATTTGTCACTGGATGATAGATGTGTAACTGTTGCCTCTCTAATGGATAATTAAGTTATGTGACCTCTTTAAAATCCTGTAGGGATATAGAGGTCCATTTCTTGATGGATACAAATGAACTAATTTGAAGAAAGAAATGTCTGGTTATTAAAAGCACTGTAGGATGAGTGAACAACCATTGCTGATCTTTCTCTCTAATGATCCTTTGTCAACCACCTTCCTCTTCTCACCCTCAATATATTTGTTTCCAAAAACTTCTAGTCTCACTGTTCTTCCTTCACAATGTATAGACTTTCCCTTGAAGAGATCAACTCCTTTTTTCCTGACGACAAACATTCCAAAATATGAACCTAATCATTCTTGATTCTGAGTCTCTGATACGTAATCTGACTAACTTTGGGGCATCTCTAACTTGATGTCAAAGATGACATGACTGGATAAACCTGTCATCTCATCCCTAATCAAATTTCCTTTCCCCTCTATCCTCTCTCTCAGTGAAAAGCAAGTTGTCTGCCCACATGTAGCTCCAGGGAGGAATTTCCGAGATCTTCACACAGGATTCCACCTCTTCACTCACCACCCTCCTTCAGGCAAAATAAGTTGGCAATAAATTCTCTCCTTCATATCCCTGAAACCTGATTGATTCTTACATCCTTCTTAATGCTACTATCATCACTTCTCCCCTACATAATATTAACTATTGAATTGTCTATTGAAAAAAAGTTCTAATCACATCATTCCCTATTTAAAATCCCTCCCAGGCCAACTTTTTTTTTTTTTTTTTAATAAGTGACCATAATATGCCATAGAAATATCTCTGTAATTTAGCTCTTGCTTATCTTTCTCCTTGTCACAATCATCTTAAACACTAATTGCCCTCTCAGGAAGTTTCCCCTGACTCCTCAATCTGGGTTAAGAACCCTGCTTAGGATCCTAGAAAACGCTGTGCTTACAGGATCAGAGCATGTACTGCCATGTACTGTACAATCAGCATTTACTTGTCTACTCCGTAAAGGCAGGGGATGTATCTTCATTAAATTTTAAATTTCTAGCACTTAATATAATAACTTGCAGAGAGTAAGCAACTAAGAAATGTTTAGTGAACAAAGTGAATAAATAAAAATGAAATGGCATTTTTATTACATCAAGCAAACACGTATTGGGGGGTAAAAGGAAAAAAGTAATAGGAAGAGAAAAAGAAAGACTTCTAAAATGAAAAGAGGTGTGCTGAAGGACTGGAAGAAGACCAACCTTCTCTTCCGCCTACAAATGGCTTTAATTGCCATGGAGGCTAGTATGAAACCTTTATATTCCCAATCCCTTTTGGCCACCTTCTGAATCTCAGATAGTTGAACACAGCATAGAATTCTCTTTAAATCCTGAGTCTGGTGTCAGAATGAGTTAGGAGAAATATGAAATCTTTTTTCTCTCCTTCAACACTAAGAATTGTTTGCATTATGCTAAAAAAGACAGAGCCATTTTGCAGCTCTATTCTTCATAAATATGCTCCTTGCATACTTGCTGAACACAGCAAAATTAAAACATCCCCTTTTCATTGGCTTTCTCCAGAGAAGAAAGAAAGCAAAATTTGAAAGGAATTTTTAATAACTGTAGAAGTCTTTGGCTTAAAAAAAAAAAAAAAAAAAAAAAAAAAACAGTGTATCACAGAGTATGCATGAAATTAAATCCAGTCCAAGGCCTAAGATTAAAAAGTTGTCAGGGCATGTAAGTGATCAATTATGACATCTATGAACTTGGAGCCAAGACACCCTGATTTCAAGTCTTTGTTTTGGATAAGTCATTCAAATTCTCCTGGCCCCAGCTCCACATTATAAAATAGGGATATCTCTCCAGCCTGCCTTATAAGATTATTTTAAGAATCAACTTCATGGATTCCAACATGTATTTTAACAAATACTTTTTTGAATGTCACTGTTCCGGGCATCATTGATCCAGGCCTCCTAGAACTCACATTCTAGTAAGAAAGAGCCAGAAATCAAGTAAGTAGATGGATGTAAAATGAGCGCTCATAAGGAACGTATACCAGGGCAAGGGGACAAAGAATGATCGGGAAGACATGCATTTGTTGGGGAAGGGAGGCAGATTTTTTTCTGAGGAATTGATTTCTGAGAGGAGATCTGAGTGAAGTGAGAGGGTAAACTATGTCAACATCCAGAAGAACATCCCAGGCAGAGGAGCTGCAAAGGAAAGGTCCTGAGGTAGACATATGCTTAGGGCTGTCCAGCAACAGCAGAGAAACCAAGAGGCTTGAAGTCAAATGACTGAAAGGAAGGGGGGGGGAAGGAAATAAGGTTAGAGAGAGAGAGAGTAGGGCCAGACATATGTGTGAGAGTATTTTGTAAACTATTACTGATTACAAAATTGCAAGACTGATTCACCCTAAATGGCATGAAAGACTGGCATCCTTCTTCATAAATTTTAAATGGCTTGTATTTATCACTTTAGACCTTGAAATAGTGTCATTCATTGCAATGCTATAGATTACTATATCAAATGAACTAACTTCACCACACATGAGCACACGTGCACACTCACACAGTGCACAGCTTTGTCTCTATTCTCTCTGTTCTGTGATTGAACAGTCTGGGATTTCTCATTTCCCTTCAACATCCACAAACAGTACCAAATGGTACCAATAGGGACCTCCAAAGTCACGACTTTTGTTGATTCTAAAGCAACAGCCAGGCCCTTGTTAAGATTGTAGCCTAACCTTGGTTTCACTATTAGAGAAGAACACTGAAAACTCAGAGATGAGTCAAAACAAAAATGACAAACAGCCATCAAAGTATTGATATAGGAAACCAAAAGAAACAAATAAATGAGCTGGGACACACATGGAGATTGTAAAGAAAAACCATCAGCAGAAAGAGGGCACACAAATTTCTATTTGTTAGATGACAACTGAGGTTGGGCCACTAGACAATGATATAACCAGATCCCTAGAGAACATTTGGTTCTATGGGGATCTCAAAAATATGCAGCCCACGGAGAGCTTAAAAATAACAGGAACTTCAACATAGTGAAATCCACAGCTACAGTTTTAGAATTCCTTTTTCCTGACCCTCTCCTTTGCTACTTGCATCTGCCCCTCTAGCAGACTCATCTGCTACCTCCAACCTGCCCCCTTCTACAGTCCTTATATCTCAAACATTGCTCCCAATGCTTGTTCACTCTGTTTAATGCCTACATGGTTTTTTGTTAAACATCTCCCCCGGTATGTCTTTCTGTGCTAGTTTCTCAGTGTAGCAATGAACAAAGCTACATTCTCCCTCAAATCGGTTTCCTTTATTACTCCACAATTTCTCTTCAGTGCACCCAAATTCTCAGTAACTCAAGCTCAAGTCTTCAAAGACATCTATGAGGCCCCTCCCTTCCCTCTCCCCTACTCCCCAGTTCAATCAGTTATTAAGCTCCATTAATTCTCCTTGAATGTCACTTGTCCCCTTCCCTCTGTCAGCCCCACCCATCTACCCCTTGTGGACAGAATAGTGGCTTCTCAGCATACCTCTTCCTCTAGCCCCTCTCCTCTTAAGGTATTTCATAAAATGCCACCAGGGGATTTTCCAAAGTATACCTCATTAGACCACTGCCTTCCTTAAAAAATCTTATATCCTAGGGTATTAGAGCTACAAAAATATCAAGAGAAGCTTGTAAAGGAATTTGGACAAAATTAGAGATCAGTACCTGTGTTAGTTTACAGAGTGGTCATAGATCACTCCAATACCTTATTACCTAAATTCTACCAAAACTCCAAATTTGAATAATTCTTCATTTCCAGATTTATGAACATTAGATCTTAAATTATACAAAAATACTTTCCTTCTACCATTCAACATGTTCCAAACATGCCGCACAGGCACTTCCTGCTATAACAGAAGGTTATTTGTTGCTGTTTCCTGACATTAGGTAAGAACTAAGAATTAAGTGTAATGGCATATTCATTTAGAATTTCATGTGCATCCCACTGATGTCAGTAGATTGGCATTAATTATACTGGAACAGAATATTTGATGGATCTAAAGAAAATCAGTCATGTGGAACAGTACACAGCCTCAAGTTTTAGGTACGAAATCTGAATCTTAATTCAGAAAGCCTGATACTCATATAACCCCCACTGTGTAAAATTTCTGACCTTCAGATAAGTCTCAGTAATGTCTTACATTTATTCCATAAAGCACTAGAATGAGAGACAGCATATGCTTGCTTCCCTGAAGCTTTCATCGTTCTCCAGCGTTTTATGGTAAATTTTTTCAATTTCTAAGCTGCAGAGTCAAAATGCTGCGACCAAAAGCTATGGGTCATATTTTCTTTATATTACAGAAGATCTGGAATGATCATCTTTTTGTGTGCAGTATATATCAGAGTAGCAAGAAATGGTTTTCCATTGTATAAACCTTCTCCCAACAAACACCCCCAGCAATATATCTTTTTTAACACCTAACCCAAATGCAACTCCCACAGATAATTTCTTTCAGAGTCTAACAATCCATAAAGTTCAAAGTGTTCTAGAACTTTTCAAAACTTTAGTCTGAAACTACAATTCACAGTGCATGCTGCACATGCATGCAAGTGTGTGTGTGTGCGCACACGCACACACACACACACACACACACATTTAGTAGTCTTTCAGCCATGTCACCAACCCTGGATAGGTTCTGAGAACCTAGATAGACAGGTGGCGGCAGGACAGATCTGTGGCTGTGAAATGCAAAGCAAAGGAGATCCAGAGAGACTATTTTAGAACAGCAGTGATCTATGAGCCAAGGAGGCTATTCAGGCGCAGATGGTTAAGTGTCTGCCTTCAGCTCAGGTCATGATCCCAGGGTCCTGGGATCAAGCCCCACTTCAAGCCCCACAAGGGGCTCTCTGCTCAGCAGGGAGCCTACCTCTCCCTCTCCTTCTACTGCTCCCCCTGCTCGTGCTCTCACTCTGTGTGTCAAATAAATAAATAGAAATCTTAAACAACAACAACAACAAAGAGGCTATCCAAAGAAATATCCAAGACAAGGGAGATCAAGTGAAAAACTATGCCCAGAAAAAAGATCTTCATCTGGGTTAAGAGAATCTGAGGGGGATCTGAACAGAAGGCTCTTGAATTCCCTGAAACACCAACACATAAAGCGAGACCACATTCCACAACAGATTGGGCTTTGTCTGTAGGTAAGGAAGGTATTCTTATAGCTGAGAAAGCTATTGACACACAAGATATTTTTTATACAGGCTAAATGTCCATTTTGAAAAAAAAAAAAAGGTCATGAAAATTGTCATACACTCAAAAGACCTGCTATGCAATCATTAAACATGATGTTAATAAAAGCTTCTGGCTACATGGGGGAAAGAATGTGCTTAATTAATACATAGAAAAAAAGCAAACTAAGTGGATACACTATAACTGCTTAAATCAAAATTATGTATTAAAAAGAGGGCTGACAGACTGTGCCCAAATTTTAATTAAGACATTATAAAAGGTTGTAATGTTTCTCGTTTTTGTTATTGCTTTTACTGTTGCTTCATTTTCTGCATCTGTGTATTTTCTTAAAATTGTTCTTTCCGTACATGAATTATGTTAGTAAGAAGAAAACTATAATAAGGCTTATTTATTTTCTAGGTTATAACATCCAGAATTGTGCTGTCACAAAAAGAGCTCAGAAGTGGAATCAGAGATCCCGAGTTTGAGAACAAACCTGATGCTGTCTGATAGTGTGGATTTAAGAAAGAGACCTAACCTCTGTAATAACCGCCTTCATCTTTTGACCTAATGAATATGTACTCTTTGCTCACGGTATCTCATCAAATATTACACATCATTGAAGTAGACTGGTCTTGTTCCACCATTACACAGATAAATGAACTGAGGTCTCAAAAAAAATCAAGTAATTGCTCAAGATTACAGAGTGAGCAAATGGCAGAAAGAGGAAGAGAACTCAGAACTGTGAGTCCGAACCTTTTCAATTATAAAATAAAGATAAGCTGTGAGTCTCAGACTGTTCTACTTACGAGTTTCCATGAAGGTCAGGACCCTGTATTAGTTTCGCTCACAGATATATGTCAAGCCCTTAGACCCGTGCTTCCTTAGCACACAGTAGGTACTCAGTAAATATTTGTTATAACACCTGCACAGGAGATTGAAATCATGGTTTTGAGAGTTCTGGAACAGCTCTCAAAAGTCACCTTCTACAAGCCCAAATTTCTTTGGAGTTAATTTATTTTAAAACTTCATGTGGACTTTGTATTCTACTTCATAAAATCACATATGTGGTTTAATAATATCACTACAATATGTGGCTTAACTTAAATATTTTTCAAACTATTCAACTCTTAAGTAACTTTAACCTCCTTTCCCTCATCAAATAAGTAATACGGGTACTCCTGGAAGATTCCGTAAATTTGGCCTACGGTTTCTTGTATGCCTGACACAGCTCACATACCACCGTGTCTACATACTTGGGCTAAGGACCTTGGACATGAATGGCCTCAAATGTTCTTATCAGCTCAAAAATGCTAAGCTTTTGGAACAGAGCATAATCTCCCAGCTAAAAATGAACTAGTAAGACATACAATGGAACATCTTTGTTCTGTACATCAAGATGCTATGTCTTTCATCTAAGACTGCATTAGGTTTTTTTGGCAGCTGAAATTAAAATTAGTTCATTTTAAGCTTATCATGAACCAAACCCCTAGGTCTTTCTTACAGGTACTGTAGTAAGCCAGATACTCCGCATCTTATACTCCATATTTTTATTTTTTGAACCTGTGTGAAAGATTTTACCTTTCCTCCCTAATAAAATTGATCATTAGCTCAGGTGATTATTCCAGCCTGTTGAGAGCTGTCTTGAACCCAGCTGTGTCACTGATCAAAGTATCCTTCTGACAGAAAATTGTTATATATGCCTTTCATATATCTTCATCCAAAACATGAAAAATAAATATGTAAATAAAAACAGTGCGGGACAAGGCTTCAGGGCATGCCACTAGACACCTTCATCTAGGTCAAAGATACTCATGATCGAGAGAAAACATATGCCTTAGTAAAAGGACATATCAAAATCCTTGTGTGAGCATGAAATATTTTTATATTTTTCAAAAGAACAGGAATTAGCTTTAAAGGACTGGACACACTGAACTAGAATGACAAAGAATAATTCATCAACATTCTAGGTACTGTTGATCAATTACCTATAAATTTGCCCATCTGCACCTTCATCTGTTTTTGTCTACAAGATAAAAAAAAAAAAAATGTTAACCGTATGAGCTTCTAAATCAGGATCTCTGATGAACCATTCTAGTGGTTTGGTTTTTAATGAGGCTAATTTGGCATTATTTAGTTTCACTGCTTTTTTCTCTGAGAGTTCAAAAGCAATAGACATTTATTTCTGGAAATTAACATACATTTCACTAGTATAAAGATTCTGGAATTTTCCTTTTATCCATCACTTTTAAGATCATTTTTATCTATCTGGAGCAGATGTTTACAGAACCCTACTATACCCCCTCAGTTTTCCCTGAAGGTCACTGCACACTTTCTCCCTTCATATCTGCCAGAGGACATTCTCTGCCAAAGGAGCCTGCTAAACCAATGAGCAGGGCAGCTGAATCCCCCTCAGAGAGATAATTCTGAGGCACATTCCACAGCCTCTCAGAAAGACCTAAGATAGCACGAATATAATTCCCAATCAGAATAATTTGCTACAATGTCCTTCTGCTTGCTTTCCTCCCTTCCTCTCACTTTCCCATTCCCATTCTGTTTCCTGGGATCACTTCCCAAAAACCTACTTGCACCCAAATCCTTATCTCTGAGTATGCTTTGGGGAAAATCAAAACTAAGACGCAATCTCCAACCTCCTAGCACTGTTCCATCTGTGTGATTTTCCTAAAATTACTGCAAGTGCTTGCCCAGTCACATCAAATGTTGTTTCACTACCCATGGATACAGTGCATTTGTGCCTACAGAACAGAAATCACTGAAAACCTATGTATGGGTGCTTTCCTATCACTGCCCCATCTCTTTCTTGCTTCAGTGGCACTTAGTCAGGCTTATCTTATGTTTTACCATACAAAAGTTATCTTCTTGTTGGAGAAGATAAAAAAAAGATAGCAGTTAAGCAGTATTCTCTTTTCCTGTCTCAAGATACCTCAAGGTCATATTGAAAGTCTTCAAAAGAAGAACCCAAGGTTAAAATACATACACATAGTTCTAATTAGCATCTGTAAGTTACTAAGAAACTACGCAGTTCAGCAAGTGGGAATATTGGTCTTACTATCCAAGGGTCTAAATTCCAAACTACAGTTCTATTATTCTTTCAACAAACACTTCTTCAGTTCCCAATTATGTGTTAGGCACTAGGCTAGGAAAGGGGGAGTTACATCTGAGAACAAGATATGCACCCTAACACTGAGGAGCTTACATCTGAGTGGAAAGTACTGGGCTAGGTACGGGCAGGAGCAACCCATTTGACCATTCCACATCATTCCTCTATAGCCATTCAAGTAGGATCTTGAATTTCTATATTGATACTTAATTCATATCCTAAAGCTTCTGAGACCTTTTAATAAAGTGGCATATTCTTCCACCTACACTTTTTTTTAACCCAGATGATAACACAGAATATTCCTCACAGCTCCCAAAATTCTTTGTGATGTTCTAATCCCTCTTAATTCTCTTCCACTGGGAGGTTTCATTTGGCTGAAAGTAAATGGCACCTTATTAAAGACGGAAGAAGAACATGCTGGAGGCTGAGGCACTGAGGGGAATGTGCTAAGTCTATGTAAAATGGTCCCCATGGGAAGACCGCCAGATAAGCACGTTATGCCAAAAATGACCACCCTGTGGTCAAGAATATCAGCCTTAGAACACTAAAGGTGCCTTCCCTGAAACTGCCATAGAGTAGAACTTTCCCAAATGTGGCCTGGCACTAAACTGCATTAAACCCTGGTAAGAAACCGAGGTTCCATAACACTGGTTTCAGGCGGTAACTCGGAGGACAGATTTAGGAATATGTCACTTCAGACAGTGCTTGTCTTCACAAGAAGCCTTTTCAGGCTGAACACAAAAGGTTCACTAGAGACATACTGCATGTGATTTCTGTACACCATTTATAATGACCTTTTTCAGAATATGTACTGTTGACGTGATTCCTTCTTTTTTTAGACTAGCATAGCAATCGCTTTTAGAAAACTTAGCTATTGAAATACCTGAGTCTAAAAGAAGAAAGTTCGCTTTCTATGTTTCTTTCATTAAAGTGAGTCAGATGTATCATTGTTGTTTGAGTAGAATTATTTAACTGATTTTTTTTTTTTTTTTTTTTTTTTTTTTTTTTTTTTTTTTTTTTTTGTGTGTGGAAGAAAAACACCTCAGGAAACACAGTAAGAGGTTTTCAAGTCCTCGGCCAGGAAAAAGTTTCTTGCTAATGTCCCATTTCCCCTCTGCCAACTGAATAAGCCTGATACCCACTGGCTGATGAGATGATAAATTATGGAGACAGAGACAACTGTGGCTTTCTGCTCCTTTACTAGCTTTGTGGCCAGAAGAGAGTCACTTAATCTTCCTGAAACTCAGTTTCCTCTTTTTCGAAAAAGACTCTTTAAGGATTAAAAGAGATGACATATCAACAATGCCTGGCACAGAACCAGTACTCCGTGGAATAACTGAAGGTCATGGAGTTGTAACCACAACAGCAGAAGCTGTACCCGGAGACAACGTGCAACTCGGGCTTCTGCTCTGGTGCTCTTACAAGTTCCATGCCCTGGCTCAGGGAAGCCACAGGTTTGGGGGATTTCCTCTTAATTTTCACTCCCAGTATCTTAGACAACTGAAGTTTTCATGCATACACAGGGACTCAGGATCAAGAACAATATCAACTTCAATCTGTTTGTGAGGCTGTCATCCCAGTGACTCTAGCATGTCTACGAGTAATTTATTATTCTTAGAGATTTTTCTCTCCTTATCATAGAGGGTAAAGAAGAGAACTCTTTGTCCATCCCAGAATGGTCTCCTTTAGGGGATGAGCTTGTCCAGCAAATACTGTCTATATAAATCAACTTTTACTTTTTAAATCTTATGATTTAATCAGACTCTTATTAAAGTGGGAGTTAACTTCGAATGCTCACTCATCAGATATGGGCATTTTCTAACAACACTAAATGCTAAAGAATAAAAGCCTATCCTGTCCAACCTATAAAATATTTAATATACAGATTAATGTCAAGATACGTGACACTTTTAGACTAAACACTCAATGTTTGTCAGATTGTTTTACTTGCCAACCACATCACTGTATAGTAAAATACACTGTCAAAAAGCATTTCTTTGGGAGCCTGGGTGGCTCAGTGGGTTAAGCCGCTGCCTTCGGCTCAGGTCATGATCCCAGAGTACTGGGATCGAGTCCCGCATCGGGCTCGCTGCTCAGCAGGAAGCCTGCTTCCCTTCCTCTCTCTCTGCCTGCCTCTCTGCCTACTTGTGATCTCTCTCTGTCAAATAAATAAATAAAATCTTAAAAAAAAAAAAAAAGGCATTTCTTTGAGAGGGCATTTCTTTTGTTGGTTTGCCTGCTTCTGATGTAAGACTAATTATCCATGACAATTAGCATAGGTGCAGATCTTAAAAGAAACAGGAGTAGCTGAAATGAAACCATGCTACGGGCAAGTCATTGTTATAAAAATGAAGCATGAGACCTAACACCAGCAAAAATGCTGTTACTTCCCTGGGCTCATCACCACCAAATACATCCCTTTTGACACCTGCTGGACAGTTTCCAGTCTGGTAGGTATTTTTTTAAAGTGACCTTGCACAAATTTTAATACAGAATTTTAATTCTGTAACTTTAATACAGAAGAACTTACATTTTAATACAGGAGAAAATCCAAATTCATAAATTTTATACACTTCAAGGAAAACATTCAGACAAGATCAAAGAACTCAGGGGCAAACAAAACAAAACAAAACAAAAAACCCTCAATACGTAAAATTCAAATTTTACAAGAAAATCAACATGAAGCCCTTTTTTTTGGACACGTAGGCAATGATGTGCCACATTTGAAGCAGATCAGAATTCTTCATTGGTAGCTCAAAAGTATGAATTCTAAACAAAGTTTAGAAGCAGAAGCTTTTTTGTAGCAGAAGCATTTCACACACTGGTTTCCATGGTATAGTCTATGCAGAAATATTCCACTAGAGGGGTAAAGTACTTGAAGGAAGTAACAATGTCATCTGGTGGCACCTTGGACCTCTGCAGTCTTTTAAAGGGTTTTCATTATTAATTTTGGGGGCTCACTGGAACCTATAGCTTCCTCAGATTATGGATTTCTTTTAGAATCAATAAACATACTGCATTTTTTGAAGAGAATAAACAGTAAAGATGAGGTTTCAACTGCTGCGAAGGTCATGATCACCACCATAAGAATAAGTTTTCTTCTTTTTAGTTGAAAATCATCATTTATGATGACCACAGTGTAAAATGTCACATCTCACAGAAGAAGTTAAGCCAGAAAGAACATTAATGCTCAAGGTAAGGTGATTTTACCAATCCCTCACAACCCACCTTGGTATTTCATGTTCATGTAAATTATTTTCTTTTCAGTTAAAAAAAAAAAATCTATTGCTCTAAGCTCTATGGTTTTTTTTAAAGCTACACAAAAATAAGAAATTTAGTTTTGCCATTCACCTCTGAAGCAGGACAGATGCTTAAGAAATTACAGTTAACTTTAATATATGCAAATCTTATTTTTCCTAAAGGGAAAAAATTGCTAATGATGTTCTTGCAACAACAAACTTCTCTTCACCTGAGGAGGTCATTTTAAGAATTACTTGTTACTCAAATTGGAAAGAGAATTAATGCAGAACAGCCTAAATTATTTCTTGGGCATATTACTCTAATGATGGGTAAATCTGAGGAAAATTACTTAGAAATATTCATTCCAGGGATTCCAATGATCAGTTTTACTGAGTCATCAATTCCTTAATTACTCAATAACACACTGGCTACTCCCCCCATTTCTAATGGGAAAATCTCTCTCTCTCACCAATCTGGTGAGTGATTCCATTATCTTAATATGACTAAAAATAGGAATATTTGTAGAAACCATTACATTTCAGAGAGACTTATACCCAGTTTCAAAAAGAAAGGACATAGTTTTGAAAAATGAAACAGAATTTAGGGAATAGGCGTAATTTTAAGACCACCAGTACATTGCTTTCATTATCCCCATGTTGAAAAATCTTAATATCTTTAAAGACCTACAGAGTGCTTTGTATTTTTATTCAATAGTTGATTGAGAAAACCTGAGTCCATTAAGTGAAGAAAATTACCAAATTGCAGGCCAGAATGGCAAGATACAGAGAGTGTGTCCCCAACCGCATGGATGACCTGGATGACCCCAACAATATTTAATCCCTGAGGACCTCAGTGTCTGCCATGGTGAAGTGAAAAGGCTGAACTAAGTGATCCCTGATGTCATTCCTAGTATTTACTATTAGTACATATTTGAAGACCCTTATCAGAATTTTTTTTAACATGATAACTAATTTTTATGAATATTTTTAAAGATAATTAAGGGAAGAGGATAGACATGTATTTGCACATTAAAGAAAAATTCAGCAGGATACACAGTAGTTCATGGGAAGAAGTAGAGTGTATGTGTGTGTCTGTGTGTGTGTGTGTGTGTGTGTGTGTGTGTGTATGTGTGTGTGGGTATGAAGAATAAGGAAGTGCTTTGTCTCTATATTCTTCTGAAATCTAAGAATGTTTATAACACGAGCATTTAACTTTTGCAATCAATATAAACCAAATACACATGAAAACTGCAGCACAAATATTCCTTCACAATTACCATTTTTGAATTTCAAATATATAATTATTATTCCATGGCTGTAGTGTTGTTGTTGTTGTTTTTCAAGAAAACATTGAAATTTAGAGTTGTCTTAACCCTGATGTTCTCCTTTTTGTCTATTATCCACTTCTACTTAACTCCCAAGCCTGTTCACATATCACCTCCCTCTCCTCCTGCCCTGGCTTTCCATCAGCAGCTCCACTCCATTACCTACACAGTAACGTAGTCATGTTCATGTCTCTCTCTCCAAATCCCAAACACAGAGACTTTGTCTTACTCTTTATTTCCTCCCAAATTCTTAGCACAGTGCCTGGCATTAGGAGGAGACTCCATGTATTTTTTTTTTTTTTGTAACTCCGTGTATTTTTGTATAAGATTTATTTTCTTAATTTGAGAGAGAGAGTGTGTGCAAGCATAAGCAAGGGGAAGGGCAGAGGCAGGGAGCCTGACATGAGGCTCAATCCCAGGACTCTGAGCCAAAGGCAAAAGTCAGAGTCTTAACCAACTGAACCATCCAGGCACCCCGAGAGTCTGTGTATTTTATTCCTGGAATGCACTGTGAAATCGGACACCTTATAAATGCTACTCAAGAGATCTTTTCTTATGCCATTGAAAACATAAGGAGAAAGAAAAAGCAAAAATCCTATCGTATACTATAAACATAAGCACCTTATAACAAGTAACAATTCGAGCTAATGTCAGTGGAAGTATGTTAGCCGCATAAGAAGCTCATTCTTTTGGGCTGCTTTGCCTGGGCTTCCAGGATAGAGTCAGATTCACTGACAATCATCTAAAGGTATTCTTTCATCTAAATTTCTTAAAAGAATTTTCTAATCCAAAATTCTGCAGGAACAGGAGTTAAATTTAAAGAAAAAAAAAACAGTGAAGTATTGGGCTAGGTAAAAATAGTAAAAATCAGAATTGTGAATTGTGTCTTTCATATATGACTGCCTAGGTTAGTATCACCAAGCAGCCCATTTCTTAGTAGAGGATGCTGAGGACCAAGAGGCAACTGATTTGTAATGGATAGCAACCTCTAATGGTCCAGGATATGGAAACAAATTCAAGTTCTCTTTTTTGTCACTTACTCTCTGTGCCAATTTGCACAAGTCACTTCAGTTATCTGAGCTTAATTTCCTTATCTATAAAATGACATATAGCATGCCAGCTTATGGGATTATTGGAAAGATCAGATGCCCTAATGTATATAAAACCAATGCACAAGCTATTTATTGTATATGGATATAAAATACTACTCTTCATTATAGGGATTTCTTCAATAATTCTTCTTTCCAAGGGTTGGGCAGAATGCATGATGAAATGGGAACAGGCCAATGCATGGGAACCAGAAGTCTTCTAGTCTTTGCTCATACTCTTTCTAAATGGATAGCTTAAAGCATATCTTAACCTCTCTGCTTTGGTTTCCCACTGGGGGGGAAAAAAAAAGAATATTACATTCACATAGCTGAAATATTTAAAATAATCAAATGGAAAAATGGTTGTGAAATGCTTTGCAAAGCCAAGAACTTTCAGCCAATACAAGCACATTTGTGTCTTGAAAAGTGGGTGACAGAAAGGTAAAGTGACTCATGTCAGGATGCTCAGCTTACTGTTATACATAGGAAGAAACTAGGCTAGAAATTAGGTTCAAGTTCCTTCTACTTCACTTCCTATTTGAATAAGTGGATCATGTACACAAAATATTGGTCCAAAATATATAACACTATACAAATGGAAGCTCTATTTTCTAATATAAAAGAAGAAAGCAAAAAATATTTATATTCATAAATAGTTTAAAATAATATTCGGACATTGAGACATCACTGTTTGATCACATTATAAAACAAAATACATTTACTGTACATATTTAACAATGACTTTGCTGACTAGTTTTTCACAATTACTACTGGTTTCCAGCCACTCATCTACTACTGTTTGCAGAGTTGAGTTTATATAACAAGAGATGTATGCTACACCCTTGTAACTTTACCTTCTGTATTATTAACCTCATGTGGAGATGGAGAAGACACCCCAAAGAGCATGCCTTTCACCAGCTATAAACACTTGCTCGGCCTTATTCCTTCTGGATACCAGGACATACCTGTTATTTCTTATCTTCACGCCAGCACAACTATGTAAAGACATGGCAGAAAGAACCAACACATTCAAGGGGTCAGTAGCTATCATGACCAAAAATCCCAGTTTTTCAGGAGCAAGCCCTAAAAATCCCAGTTTTTCAAGAGCAAACCCTATTAGCATGCACTGTCCTGGCATTCAGTTTGGCTTAGGGGATCCCTTGTGCCCTCAAAAGTATATTTTGAATGATAAGTTATATGGTCCTCTTATTAATAACCATGATTCAACCATGTTCTTTTTTTTCTCTCCTGGAGACCTTGAGGGGAGGTTCTGGAAACACGAATGACAGGCAAAATTGTGCAAGAAATAAAGACAAGATAACTGGAGGTTGAGTGGAACATTTTCTGTTGCCCTTTAATTAGTACCTAAAACCCAAAACTGAGAATAAATAGACATAGAGTCTGTCATATTTTTATTTATTTATTTATTTACTTACTTACTTACTTATTTTCTTCCTTCCTTCCTTATTTTTTAGAGAGGGAGAGAGAGAGAAGGGAGGGAAGGGTGGGGACAGAAGGAAAGGAGAGAGAGAGTCTTAAGGAGGCTCATGGAGCCTGCCGGGGGCTCGATCTCACAACCCTGAGATCATGACCTGAGCTGAAATCAAGAGTTGGACACTTAACCGACTGAGCCACTCAGGCACCCTCAGTATGTCACATTTTAAACAGAATGGCCATTATCAAGAGTCAGAAACCTGTGTCAAAACTCATTAAGAAGCAGAAAAACTTTCCCCAATACTCCCAAATCATCAATCCAACCCTTTCCAAATCCCCAGCTCTAGCACTTCTTTTAGCTTATAAACTGAAATGAACAGAAGAAAGAAATGTGGGAGTCCTGGACTGTCCACTAAAGTGGCCCAAAAACCTAAGTAGAATGTAGACACTTTTCAGTGAAGGGAGGGGGACTCCCAGGGAATCATTCAGAGAGAAGAATTCTCCCTTCTCAAATCCTCCTCAAAGAGAAGGATTCTCTCTCTTCTCAAAGAGAGAAGAGACCATTATCTCATTCCCCAAAGGACATCTGCTCATGCAGAAAATTTTTGAGATCTTCTCCGCTGTGCCTTCAGAACCAGGGGAAGAGAGGTGGCAAGAGAAATCAGTACAGAGAGAGGAAGAACCCACGGAGGGCCTAAACATCCTCTACTTAGGAGTAGCAAAAAGTATGTCTTCCTTTAGGGTCATGTGAACACGAAAGAGAGAAGCTAGGCTTAAGCTGTCCTGCCAGTACCAGACTCAGGAAGGCTCGCTGCCGGAAGAGGTTCATTCGAAGAGGCTGAGTCCAAACCAGGGTCAGACTTCCTCCAAGGACAACTGTGTGGTAAGGAGACAGCACGCCCTTCACACACACCTTCCACAAAGGGTCATCCCAAATACATGCGTGCTTCCAGAGAGACAGCCTTTGGGCCTATGTCACACAGAGGCCATCAGTGGCTGGGCAGTATTGTCCAGACTGGCAGTAACAATGAAGAAGCCACAAAGGGGCAAGTTAAGGAAAAGACACTAGTATCTTTCTCCTCTCCACTTACATTATTAACGTGGAAGAGGAACTACAAAGAGGAGGAGGACAATGATGAAGAACCCCAGGAGTAACACAACCCTTCTCACGCTAGGTCATCCAGAGCTATAAGACTTAAGTTAGAGAGGAGATATTAGAATTCTAAACTGGATGGATTTTTTTTTTTTCAGCTAGAAGTGACTGAGAAACTTCACATACTGCCCAATGTCATTTGGGATGCCATTTAGCAATAAAAGTCGAAATCAAGAGTTGAGGGAAATAATTAGAGCAAAGTAAAATTTCCAATTCGTACCTTACCAAGGTGAGCTACAAGAACTCAAAATTAGGATATTTTTTCTGTAAGTTTGAGCTTTGTAAATTTGTCAAGTGCTCAAAGATAAGTGCTCAAGGTTTTCTGAACCTGGAAAGTGTCCAGCAAGGACTGACTTCTAGTCTATATCCTATGTTCATATCCTATGCATTAAATGGCTGCTCAGCAATTCATGAATTCATATCAATGGTTTAATTTAACAGTATCTGACCCATTGATTAGAACCTGGCTGTGACCTGAAAACCTTGCCTGTTTATTTTCCAAACCACTTTCCAAGGTCATACTTTCTCTCCTCCAAATCCATGCATGCCTATGGCTTGAAAGGATTCTCAGCTAGAAGGACACAAACAAGGGTATCCTCTGCCACGCAGCCTGACTCCCAGGTAACAGTATTTTCTGTCTTCATCTTCTGCATCTGTTTTGAGAAACAAAAAAACCTTCCCCATAAAAATGCTGCCCCTCTCATGAATGGTAATCTAAGGGCCATATTTGCTGCACTTTCAAAGGATATTCATATTCTTTTGAAAACTTCTGAAACACTATATTAGATCTATAGGTTTCAGAAATGGCTCTGATTAAAAAAAAAATCGTTTAATCTTAGCATTAGTAAGTTTTGTAGAAAGTTTAATCTTAGCATGAATAAGTCTCCAAGTCAGAATTGGCTTCCATTAGGCCTGAGGAGCATAAAGAGAGCTGAGGTCAGTCAAAAAATGGTTAAGTATTAAAGATTTATCTTTGATGAAAGGGCCATGAATCCTTTTTTCTGTCTTCACTGTAGCCTTATCCCTGTGAGGTTTTGTAGCAAGGTTTTTATAAGATCGAAGTCAAATTAATGGTTGGTCAGGGGTCACAGATCTCTTGGCTCCCGAATTTATCAGGAACTTGGAACTAACCCCAATGTTTCCACGCCTTTCCTGATTTTTGACTCAGCAATAATCAGTTATTGTGTACCACTGTGCCAATATTTTTGGTCCACAGCTACCCACAACTCCCATTACGGGAGAAAGACCAATAATAACAAATCTCTATAAGCACTGTAATCTAAATTTAAAAGAAAATTCTTTTCCATACATTTTCAATATCTCTCAAATTACACAGGTGGCTCCAAACTCTACTTAAACTTAAATGCCAACCCTTTAAGTTTCAGGCGATATGCTGTAACCTTAACCATGCGGACACACACACCCCCCCACACACACTTTAGCATCACAATGACTACTCCTACCACTAGGCCAAGTATACTACTTGGAAAACAAAATACCAAATTCTGTTACTCATCAGATAGCTAAGAAATAGACTGGAAAAAAACTCAGCAGAATAAACCACAATGAGCAAAACACATCATAAAATGTTTGAATAGGACTTTAACAACATAATTCTGAACCAATATACTGAATTTGGTTTTGGTAATTTTATTTGTTCTATCTAAAAATCTACGGGGTTTTCTTGTGCATTATCAGTGAGAATGCAAACCGGTACAACCACTGTGAAAAACAGTATGGACATTTCTCAAAAAACTAAAAATTAAATTACCATAATGATCCAGTTAATTCCACTACTGGGTATTTACCCAAAGAATGCAAAAAACACTAATTCAAAGAGATACATGTGCCCCTCTGCTTATTACAGCATTATTTACAATAGCCCAACTATGGAAGCAGCCCAGGTGTCATCCTAGATAAATGGAAAAGAAGAGGTGGTAGATATACACAATAGAATATTATGCAGCCAAAAAAAGAATGAAATATTGCCATTTGCTAGAACATGGATGGATCTAGGGGGTATAATGATAAGTGAAATAAGTCAGTCAGAGAAAGATAAATACCATTTGATTTCATTTACATGTGGAATTAAACAAACAAACAGACAAAGAAAAAAGAAACGAGCCAAAAAACAGACTCTTAACTATAGAGAACAAGCTGATGGTTACCAGAGGGGAGGTGGGTGGGGAGATGGGTGAAATAGGTGAAGGGGATTCAGACTATACTTACCATGATGAGCACTAATATATAGAATTTTTGAATCACTATACTGAACACCTGAACCTAATATAACACTGTTGACTATACTAGAATTAAAATTGAAAAACTAAAAGAAAAGAAAACTGACCAAAAACATAAATAAATAAAATCAATGGTGTTTTAAGAAACAGGAAAGAAAGCTAAAAGTATTACACTGTCCCATGTACACCCCCAATCTGAAATATTTAGAATAGAACCAACCTCTTGTTAGCACTCTTCCCCCTGTCTTTAGCATCATTTCACCACCCCATAGTCATATTCTCAGAAGAATTTTCAGGAAGCCCTTAATATTCTTAGAAAAATCACAGCATCCATTTGACGTGAAGAGAACCATGCTTACCGAAAGACAAGTTGCTTAATGGTTTTAAAAGAAGAGGAACTTTGCAGTAAAGGCAGAGTGGGGTGAGCTTCTGCTGCCACCACGAAAATTTGGATTTATTACCTCTCTAAGCCTCTGTTACTTTATCCATAAGATATAGTAATTTGGTCCCACCTATGAGAGTTACAGTGACCATAAGTAATCTATGTGGGAGAGTTAACACACAACAGTTTCTGTTTTTGTTTTTTGATAAATGATTTGCATATGAATTTGTAGCTCTTAAAGTGAAACTCAAAAGCAGTTTCTGGACATTTTAATTATATAATACTTAATATCATTAAAATCTGTTATATTAAGTGCTTTGGTTCTGGAGAGCTCATAAGATGGCTAAATGAAACATCATCAGCTTTCCCTTTTTCAATTATTTACCCTCTGATTTTGGCTAGCAATTCATAGATTGTTATTTGCCCTCTAAACTCACCTGAGGAAACAAGATTTGTTGATATACAGCTCAGAACATAATCAAGATTCTGATTATTGGCTATGCTGCAACCCCAAGAGACCATAAGAGGGAAAAGATGATGAATAAGGCATTGTTTCTCTGATCACATTTTCAACAAAACAGCAAAATTCAGTACTGTTCAGCAGCTTATAATTTTTAACAATTTATACTTGTAAAAGAAAGAGAAAATGATTTTTAATACCTCTTTTTTATTATTGTAAGCAAATTCTGCATTTCTAACCAGCTACGTGGAAATAACATTTAAGCAAGAAGCAGTCAAAAAGGTAAAAAATAGCAAGTGACTGAGATCACTATTGTGGTGAGAAGGATAAGGGAAAAATATTTTTCAAATGTTATGATGGTCCCCTCCTTGCACCCCTGCCTCCCATTTCAGAGATAAACCTCTTATAGGCCAATTATAAATATAGTAGACAGATACAAGCCTGGTTGAGACAAAAGCCTTTAAGGGACGGATGGGCATTATCAGCTTTTAACCAACCAAATAATGATTGCAAAGAACCGCTGACTTAGAAACTGAACTCTGATGACCCACTAGTCTGGCCACTCAGCCCATATAGAAGTTTCTCCTGTAACATACTTAAACCACTCCAGTGAGAGAACTGTGTTAACCTCCTTCCAGGTAACCCATCCCAACCTGCTATAGCTTTGGAAGCTCAGGTCAAGCTCAGGAAAACCGGGCTCTGAAAATTTTATAACTACAGAATTACTTCACTTCACAGACAGGGCATCGAGATGAACTGCTAGAGGACAAACAAGGAACAAGCCGACTTCTGGAGCTCCACAGATTCCCAATGAGGCTCCTATCTGTGAGGCCTAACATTAGGAGCAATTCTACCGCGGGCAGAAAGTGGTTCTCCAAAGATGCCTGTTCTCAGCTGAAAAGCATGCCAAGGGTCAAGAAAAGTGAGGACTTCCATCAACTCTAAGGGCTTTAAAGGGTGGCTCAGCCTGGTGTTTGAGCCTGAATTTTAATGGGAAAAAAAGAAAAGATCCCACCCCCTTTTCTTTTATCTTGCTTAACCTAGTCAATACCCAATTACTCAACTGACACCTCAAGTTTGTGGAGCCCAATCCTAGATCAAAAAGGGTGCATGAAACCTGAAGCGAGGAAGGTCTCGCCCCTCGATCACCACTTTTTCCTCTGTGGAGGGAAGGCCTGCTCAGTTGACTTCTTCCTCACTGACAGGGGACTAACAGGAAGTTTGTGCAGCAGAACTGGCTTTATTGCCAGCTGGCTTGACAATGAAGAGGACAGGAGGTTAACTAGAATTATAGTGATCATTTTGCAGTACATACAAACAAAATCATTACGTTGCATACCTAAAACTAATTTGTTATATGACAATTATATGTCAATAAAAAGAAAATGGCCTCACATTTAACTTCTCACATGAATTTTCTTTTTTTTTTTTTAAAGATTTTATTTATTTGAGAGAGAGAGAGAGCATAAGCAGGGGAGAGAGGGAGAAGCAGGTTCCCAACTCAGTGGGGAGCCCACAGTGGGACTGCATCCCAGGCCCCTGGGATGATGATCTGAGCCAAAGGCAGACGCTTAACTGACTGAGCCACCCAGGTGCCCCTCGCATGAATTTTCTTTTCTTTTCTTTTTTTTTAAGATTTTTTTTATTTATTTATTTGACAGAGAGAGATCACAAGTAGACAGAGAGGCAGGCAGAGAGAGAGAGAGAGAGGGAAGCAGGCTCCCTGCTGAGCAGAGAGCCCGATGCGGGACTCGATCCCAGGACCCTGAGATCATGACCTGAGCCGAAGGCAGCAGCTTAACCCACTGAGCCACTCAGGCGCCCCTCGCATGAATTTTCTAATGCAAATTTTACCTCCAACATCTGAAACAACAAGAAATTGGGGTTTACCAACCATGTCTTATTCATCTTTGCCCTCCCAACATCCAGAGCACAGCCAAGCATACAGCAGGTGCTTGGCAAACATTAGCTGACCTAGGCAAAGGACTGAAATGTGTTCACACACTAACCTTCAAAAGCATGTCTTCATGTTGGAGATGATCAGAATCAGAAGGTTCTCTGCACAGTTTTTCCACATTCACAATAAGGTTTTTGTACCCAACGATATGCAAAAGGCAAGCCTGAACAGAGTCCCAACCTAAGGAGTTCAAAAATAGAAGAAATACACATGAAGTAAAAACAACACATTCTTTAGCATTTGTTCACCTGATTTATGTGCAATAGAACTTTTCTTATTTATATATTTAGAACATTGCTCAAACAGGATCTATTCAACAGAAGCACAATTTCTATTTTTTTTTTTAAGATTTTATTTATTTGACAGAGATTACAAGTAGGCAGAGAGGCAGATGGGGGGAGGGGAGGGGAGCAGGCTCTCCACTGAGCAGAGATCCCACCACCCGAGCAAAAGGCAGAGGCTTTAACCCACTGAGCCACCCAGGTGCCCCCAGAAGCACAATTTCTTACTGAAGTTCCATGTGGACCACTGTGGAAATTGGATAAAATTTACCTCTCATTTTGGACTTTTTTAAAGCCAAGTTGCAACAGTGTGGCTTAAAAAACAAGGAAATTCTTTATGCAGTTGACTTAAAAATAAAACATAGAAAATACAATGATGGCGCCTTAGGGATCATTTAGCCACTCCTAAGGGGGTATATCAGAAATACCTCAAAAGGGTGTGAGAGAGAGAGAAAGAAAGAAATAGACATCAGAGATTCTTTCCAAATAAAACACCACCTGCCTACAGGTGGTTGTTAGACCACATCTCCAGGGTCTTCCTAGTGCTAACATTTGAAGAGGATCGTAGTGATAACAACAGCTGTTTTTAACGTGATCCTTTCAAACTCAAATATGAGCTCACTCCCCTGTTTAGGGTCCAGGGAGAGAGATGCCAAGGGTGCAACCCTTCAGGACAACTGAGTTGGGATGTCCTGCTGGCTCACAGCATGCTCTGCCCCCACTCCGTCGGACCACACCAACATCAGCAACTTCCGGTTCACGGGGAAGGCCCCCCACACTAGCCACCCCCTGGGACGCCTGGCCTGTCATCACCACAGAACAGGTGACCTTCAGAGACTTTGACTTGGAGGCAGGGGGCACTGCTAGCCCTCTGCCCCCACCCTCCCCTGTCTGAGCTCTTAGTAGTTTTTTAAAAGGCCTTTGGGGCTTGCCCCAGCTAGGTAAAAGTAAATACATAAAATTTTGTAGGGTTTCTCACCAGCATGAGCTCAGCACATGGATCCTCAGGGATGAAGGATTACCAAACACTTTCCCACCTTCTTTACATTCACTGCATTTCTCCCCTGTGTAATTTCTCTTGGGTGTAATACGGTTAGAATGGCTTCAGATGAGTTTTCCACACAGATTATATGCATAGGATTTCTCTCCAGGTTGAGAAGATAGATGCTTGCTGATTAAGGGATATGTGGTAACTGAAGGCTTTCTCACTGTCACTGAACTCAAAGGGATTCTCCTCCCATAGAAAATCTACACCTTTTCCTGGCAGTAGAGGGCTTTTCCCAAATTTCATTCTGCTTTGCTGTGGTCTCTTGGATTGAAACTTCCGGTCTGCCTGGAGAAACCTCTCCTGGGTCCTCGGCTCCTCCTGCTCCTCCGGGCTGAGCAGGTTTCGGCTTTAAGAGAGGAGTTCTACTTCGGCCAGGTTCCTAAAGCTCCCCCGCGTCATGTCCTTGTACAGGATTTTGTGAACAGGGTCCAGCCATGTCCACTCCTCCTCGTGGATAAGTGTGCTACCCCTTCCTCGAAGGTTCCCGTGTCCCGGGACCAGGTGGTCATCAACCCTGGAGCCATGGCTTCCCGTTCCACGTGACCCTCCTCAAGATCGGTGGGGCCTTGCGCGGACACCGTGAAAAAAAGTTTCAAAGTGTCTCCCTTTTAAGAGGGAAGAAAAGGGGCGCCTGGGTGGCTCAGTGGGTTAAGCCGCTGCCTTCGGCTCGGGTCATGATCCCAGGTCCTGGGTTCAAGCCCGGCATTGGGCTTTCTGCTTAGCGGGGAGCCTGCTTCCTCCTCTCTCTCTGCCTGCCTCTCTGCCTACTTGTGATTTCTCTCTGTCAAATTTAAAAAAAAAAAAAAAAAAAAAAGGCAAGAACAGCAGGTGTCACCATTTAAGTGGTGATGGCGCTGGAGGTTCCCACCAGGCCGGAAAAGCCGGAGCTGTGTGCAGGAGCCCGGGGTAGTCTCTGGGAGGTGGCGGGCAGCTGCTCTGGCAGGCAGCTAAGTGTTTCCAGTTGCTACCGTCTGGGCGCAGGAGCACATGAGGCAGGGCGGGGCCGGGCTACGGACAGAGCCAATGGGCGGGGGCGGGGGGTGCTCAACGCCTACTCGACAAACTATCCATCTTCTGCCAAGGCCCAAAGTCATTTTGCGTAGCCACTGCCTTCCCTTCTGGCCTCTTCTCCTTTTGTGCACCCGCCTCTGGCCTATACTCTGCGCACCACTTGCCAGCTTCACCTCGGCCACACTGAGCCTCAGTTTCCTCAAACTGAGTTCAAACTACTTGCAGTAGTAATGCTCTCACATCCAAGCAAACTGCACATTCCCCTCCAGGACTTCCTCCAACAACTGATAATGAAGCATTAAGTTTGTCAACCAGCTCACTTCTAAAACAAACAAAAGGCATTATTCTTCTTCCAACCCGGTGAGGACAGAGAGAGCATGTTCAAAATAGAACAGAAGAGGCTATAGTGGGAACCAAGGAAACCTCATTTTTTTTCCTTCCACGTGCAAGTAAAGGTTCATTATTAAGGGTCTATAAATATAAGGATTTATCCCAGAAGTATTGGGTGACAATGACCTCTGTAAAAAAGCAAAGTAAATACAACCTTATTATATTTATGAGATGGATTACATGGTCATTGTCCTTTAAAATTCTAATTTAGGGGCGCCTGGGTGGCTCAGTGGGTTAAAGCCTCTGCCTTCGGCTCAGGTCATGATCACATGGTACTGGAATCAAGCCCTGAGTCGGGCTCTCTGCTCGGCAGGGAGCCTGTTTCCCTTCCTCTCTCTCTGCCTGCTCTCTGCCTACTTCTGATCTGTCAAATAAATAAATAAAATCTTTTAAAAATAAATAAATAAATAAATAAAATTCTAATTTACTCATAATCCATTTCAGCACCTAGTTAAACTAAATGAACATGAGGCTGGACAGCTTCATGTATTTCACTATTACCCAGCAGTTTCAAAATTTGGTATGCTTGTTTTGTTATTGTTTCCTTGCTAACATTGGGCTTCATTGAGGAAAATATGCATATTAAACAATTTTTAAAGTTCTCTGGAAGTCAAACTTTATTCATCAGTGTTTACATCTCTGGAGAGCTCGCCAAGCCTCCATGGACTCTTCACACAGAAGCTGTGTGCAAAGCAGCATAAAGATGAGGATCTCACAATGGGTGGTTTTCCATTTTCTTGCTGTAACACAATTTTCTCCATTTTTGTTTATAGTACTAAATGTCTCCTAATGTAAGATCAGGGCCAGAAGAGTTGCGGGGCAAAGGGGAGGAAGTAGATCCTTGCCTACAGCATTTTTAGACAGCAGCGATTAATTTCCTTCATAGTTCTCATGCCATACTCTGATTCAGTCACAATATTGCCATTAGACTTACAGATCCAACAGGCATTCAATTATAACTGTGATATGAAGAAAACAGGAGTAACTCATTTTTCTGTTAACCTAAATGATACTTGGTTATTGTTTGAGTGAGACCCTTATTTTTAGGGATCTTTAAGCTCTGTGATGTTAATTATTTGACCAAAAATTCTTGGGCCCTAGCAGGTAATCCCTGACTTTTTTTTCAGGGAAAAGAATGTGGCCAAAGTAGTTCTCCACATCTCCGAGTTGGGCAAGTATGCATACTTTATTTACTCATTTTAAAAGGTGACCTGTTTTTTAATACCTTTCCTTGACTTCAGAGCTGGGAATCAAAAAGCATGTGATCAGAAAACATTAAAGATATAGGTACTAGAGCTGAAATGATTGCTATCAGGAAATCCAAAAATAATCAAACTCACGTCATGGTTCTTTAATTCATATGCAACCTTTACTCACTGCTTTATGATTAAAATACTCCTTTGAAACTAAATTTATTTTTGCCCTCTTTGCAGGATGATTGATGATTAGGATTTTTTTTTTTGCAGTCTGCCAAAATCATCCATTTATATACCACTGACCACCCTCTGCAAATAGTGACATTTTTATGGATGAAGCTCAATTTTCTATTAAGAACTAGAAATGAAATATTATGTGTATGTAAGTCAGTAAATGAAAGAAACAAGTGACTTTGATGGAATAATCTGAAGCAAAAACAATATTTAAAAAGATGAAGCAGGAAGATAGAGCATCCCATTCTGGCTCCTATATGACGAAGCTGGCTCACATCCACCAAACGGCAGAGGGAGTTCATAAAAACCTATCACATTTGCCTTTTGCTCCCCAAATGTATCCAAGTTAGTCCCTACTTCCCTGTTATACTACTTACTCTGAGCTTTCCTAGCACCTTCGTTCCCCCAAGGTCCCTCACCCTTAAACACACTATTACACATCACTCACCTTTTTGACTCCAAACGTCAGGCCTTATTTCCCACCAAATCCTTTCTATCAACTATCCAGTTGAGACTAACTGCTGGGACTCTTAGGGAATACAACTTTCATCTCCTGTGGGGCCTGGAGTATTGCCACAAGTAAAAGAGTTTTTCCCCAGCCCCAGAAAACACACAGGCCTAATAATCCCACCCTACTCCCCCAAGGGAGGAGGAGTTGATGGTTGATTATTTAAGCACCTAAGGGACCATAATTACAATGACTGGGGTGACAGAAGAAGGAAAAAAATATGAGCTTAGGAAAGGAAAAAGTAAGGTATCAACACATACTATTTGGTACTGATAAATCCATAATGATAGGCCTAATATTTACTGCAAACAAAAAGGACATTAAGAACCTACAGAAAATGCAAAAGCATTTTTAATATATAAAAGATATTTAACCTTTTTTTTTTTTAACATTCTCCAGGTCTGTAATATCTATGGAAAAAGAGACATTATGTGATCAAAATTATCCGAATTGGGGGGAGGAGTCAAGATGGCGGAGAAGTAGCAGGCTGAGACTACTTCGGGTAGCGGGAGATCAGCTAAATAGCTTATCTAAAGATTGCAAACACCTACAAATCCAATGGGAGATTGAAGAGAAGAAGAACAGCAATTCCAGAAACAGAAAATCAACCACTTTCTGCAAGGTAGGACTGGCAGAGAAGAGAATCCAAAGCGACAGGAAGATAGACCACGGGGGGAGGGGCCGGCTCCCGGCGAGCGGCAGAGCAACGGAGCAAAATCAGGACTTTTAAAAGTCTGTTCCGCTGAGGGACATCGCTCCAGAGGCTTAACTGGGGTGAAGCCAAGGCGGGGTAAGCGCGGCCTCAGGTCCCGCAGGGTCGCAGAAGGATCGGGGGTGTCTCAGTGTCGCAGAGCTTACCGGTATTAGAACGGGGAAGCCGGCTGCAGAGACAGAGCCGAGGAGTGACTCTCAGCTCAGGGTTGCCTTGAACCGGTCGCAGGCTCGGTCAGCTTGGAGCGCGGCCGGAGGCCAGGGTGACGGGAGTCATTTGGTGCTGTTCTCTGAGGGCGCACTGAGGAGTGGGGCCCCGGGCTCTCGGCTCCTCCGGGCCGGAGACCGGGAGGCCGCCATCTTTATTCCCGTCCTCCGGACTCTACGGAAAGCGCTCAGGGAACAAAAGCTCCCGAAAGCGAACCCAAGCGGATGACTCCGCGCGGGCCCGGGTAAGGGCGGTGCAACTCCGCCTGGGGCAAAGACACTTGAGAATCACTACAACGGGCCCCTCCCCCAGAAGATCTACGGGAAACCCAGCCAGGACCAAGTTCACCTACCAAGGAGAACGGCGGAATTCCAGAGGAGAAGAAAGCAAAGCACGGAACTCATGGCTTTCTCCCCATGATTTTTTAGCCTTGCAGTTAATTTAATTTTTTTTCTTTTTCAATTTTTTTTTCTTTTTCTCTTCTTCTGCTAAATTTTTTTTAACTTTTACCGTTTTCTTTTTTTAACGTTTTTTAAATAGTTTATCTAATATATATATATTTTTTCCTTTTTATATTTTTTCTTTATTGGCTTTCTTTTTTTTAATAGTTTTTTTTTTCTTTCTTTCTGAACCCCTTTTTATCCCCTTTCTCCCCCCTCACAATTCAGGATCTCTTCTGATTTGGCTAAAGCATATTTTCCTGGGGTTGTTGCCACCCTTTTAGTATTTTACTTGCTCCTTCATATACTCTTATCTGGACAAAATGACAAGGCGGAAAAATTCACAACAAAAAAAAGAACAAGAGGCAATACCAAAGGCTAGGGACCTAATCAATACAGACATTGGTAATATGTCAGATATAGAGTTCAGAATGATGATTCTCAAGGTTCTAGCCGGGCTTGAAAAAGGCATGGAAGATATTAAAGCAACCCTCTCGGGAGATATAAAAGCCCTTTCTGGAGAAATAAAAGAACAAAAATCTAACCAAGTTGAAATCAAAAAAGCTATTAATGAGGTGCAATCAAAAATGGAGGCTCTCACTGCTAGGATAAATGAGGCAGAAGAAAGAATTAGCGATATAGAAGACCAAATGACAGAGAATAAAGAAGCTGAGTAAAAGAGGGACAAACAGCTACTGGACCACGAGGGGAGAATTCGAGAGATAAGTGACACCATAAGACGAAACAACATTAGAATAATTGGGATTCCAGAAGAAGAGGAAACAGAGAGGGGAGCAGAAGGTATATTGGAGAGAATTATTGGAGAGAATTTCCCCAATATGGCAAAGGGAGCAAGCATCAAAATCCAGGAGGTTCAGAGAACCCCCCTCAAAATCAATAAGAATAGGTCCACACCCCGTCACCTAATAGTAAAATTGACAAGTCTTAGTGACAAAGAGAAGATCCTGAAAGCAGCCCGGGAAAAGAAGTCTGTAACGTACAATGGTAAAAATATTAGATTGGCAGCAGACTTATCCACAGAGACCTGGCAGGCCAGAAAGAGCTGGCATGATATATTCAGAGTACTAAATGAGAAAAACATGCAGCCAAGAATACTATATCCAGCTAGGCTATCATTGAAAATAGACGGAGAGATTAAAAGCTTCCAGGACAAACAAAAACTGAAAGAATTTGCAAATACCAAACCAGCTCTACAGGAAATATTGAAAGGGGTCCTCTAAGCAAAGAGAGACCCTCAAAGTAGTAGATCAGAAAGAAACAGAGACAATATACAATAACAGTCACCTTACAGGCAATACAATGGCACTAAATTCATATCTCTCAATACTTACCCTGAATGTTATGGGCTAAATGCCCCAATCAAAAGACACAGGGTATCAGAATGGATAAAAAAACAAAACCCATCTATATGTTGCCTACAAGAAACTCATCTTACACCCGAAGACACCTCCAGGTTTAAAGTGAGGGGGTGGAAAAGAATTTACCATGCTAATGGACATCAGAAGAAAGCAGGAGTGGCAATCCTTATATCAGATCAATTAGATTTTAAGCCAAAGATTATAATAAGAGATGAGGAAGGACACTATATCATACTCGAAGGAACTGTCCAACAAGAAGATCTAACAATTTTAAATATCTATGCCCCTAACGTGGGAGCAGCCAACTATATAAACCAATTAATAACAAAATCAAAGAAACACATCGACAAGAATACAATAATAGTAGGGGATTTTAACACTCCCCTCACTGAAATGGACAGATCATCCAAGCAAAAGATCAACAAGGAAATCAAGGCCTTAAATGACACACTGGACCAGATGGACATCACAGATATATTCAGAACATTTCATCCCAAAGCAACAGAATACACATTCTTCTCTAGTGTACATGGAACATTCTCCAGAATAGATCACATTCTTGGTCCTAAATCAAGTCTCAACCGGTATCAAAAGATTGGGATCATTCCCTGCATATTTTCAGACCACAATGCTCTAAAGCTAGAACTCAATCACAAGAGGAAATCTGGAAAGAACCCAAATACATGGAGACTAAACAGCATCCTTCTAAAGAATGAATGGGTCAACCAGGAAATTAAAGAAGAATTGAAAAAATTTATGGAAACAAATGATAATGAAAACACAACAGTTCAGAATCTGTGGGACACAACAAAGGCAGTCCTGAGAGGAAAATATATAGCGGTACAAGCCGTTCTCAAGAAACAAGAAAGGTCTCAGGTACACAACCTAACCCTACACCTAAAGGAGCTGGAGAAAGAACAAGAAAGAAACCCTAAACCCAGCAGGAGAAGAGAAATCATAAAGATCAGAGCAGAAATCAATGAAATAGAAACCAAAAAAACAATAGAACAAATCAACGAAACTAGGAGCTGGTTCTTTGAAAGAATTAATGAGATTGATAAACCCCTGGCCAGACTTATCAAAAAGAAAAGAGAGAGGACCCAAATAAATAAAATCATGAATGAAAGAGGAGAGATCACAACGAACACCAAAGAAATACATACAATTATAAGAACATACTATGAGCAACTCTACGCCAACAAATTGGACAATCTGGAAGAAATGGATGCATTCCTAGAGACATATAAACTACCACAACTGAACCAGGAAGAAATAGAAAGCCTGAACAGACCCATAACCAGTAAGGAGATTGAAACAGTCATCAAAAATCTCCAAACAAACAAAAGCCCAGGGCCAGACGGCTTCCCGGGGGAATTCTACCAAACATTTAAAGAAGAACTAATTCCTATTCTCCTGAAACTGTTCCAAAAAATAGAAATAGAAGGAAAACTTCCAAACTCATTTTATGAGGCCAGCATCACCTTGATCCCAAAACCAGACAAGGATCCCAACAAAAAAGAGAACTACAGACCAATATCCTTGATGAACACAGATGCAAAAATTCTCGCCAAAATACTAGCCAATAGGATTCAACAGTACGTTAAAAGGATTATTCACCACGACCAAGTGGGATTTATTCCAGGGCTGCAAGGCTGGTTCAACATCCGCAAATCAATCAATGTGATACAACACATTAATAAAAGAAAGAACAAGAACCATGTGATACTCTCCATAGATGCTGAAAAAGCATTTGACAAAGTACAGCATCCCTTCCTGATCAAAACTCTTCAAAGTGTAGGGATAGACGGCACATACCTCAATATTATCAAAGCCATCTATGAAAAACCCACCGCAAATATCATTCTCAATGGAGAAAAACTGAAAGCTTTTCCGCTAAGGTCAGGAACATGGCAGGGATGTCCGTTATCACCACTGCTATTCAACATAGTACTAGAAGTCCTAGCCTCAGCAATCAGACAACAAAAGGAAATTAAAGGCATCCAAATCGGCAAAGAAGAAGTCAAACTATCACTCTTCGCAGATGATATGATACTCTATGTGGAAAACCCAAAAGACTCCACTCCAAAACTGCTAGAACTTGTACAGGAATTCAGTAAAGTGTCAGGATATAAAATCAATGCACAGAAATCAGTTGCATTTCTCTACACCAACAACAAGACAGAAGAAAGAGAAATTAAGGAGTCCATCCCATTTACAATTGCACCCAAAACTATAAGATACCTAGGAATAAACCTAACCAAAGAGACTAAGAATCTATACTCAGAAAACTATAAAGTACTCATGAAAGAAATTGAGGAAGACACAAAGAAATGGAAAAATGTTCCATGCTCCTGGATTGGAAGAATAAATATTGTGAAAATGTCTATGCTACCTAAAGCAATCTACACATTTAATGCAATTCCTATCAAAGTACCATCCATTTTTTTCAAAGAAATGGAACAAATAATCCTAAAATTTATATGGAACCAGAAAAGACCTCGAATAGCCAAAGGAATATTGAAAAAGAAAGCCAAAGTTGGTGGCATCACAATTCCGGAGTTCAAGCTCTATTACAAAGCTGTCATCATCAAGACAGCATGGTACTGGCACAAAAACAGACACATAGATCAATGGAACAGAATAGAGAGCCCAGAAATGGACCCTCAACTCTATGGTCAACTCATCTTCGACAAAGCAGGAAAGAATGTCCAATGGAAAAAAGACAGCCTCTTCAATAAATGGTGTTGGGAAAATTGGACAGCCACATGCAGAAAAATGAAATTGGATCATTTCCTTACACCACACACGAAAATAGACTCAAAATGGATGAAGGATCTCAATGTGAGAAAGGAATCCATCAAAATCCTCGAGGAGAACACAGGCAGCAACCTCTTCGACGTCAGCCGCAGCAACATCTTCCTAGGAACATCACCAAAGGCAAGGGAAGCAAGGGCAAAAATGAACTTTTGGGATTTTATCAAGATCAAAAGCTTTTGCACAGCAAAGGAAACAGTGAACAAAACCAAAAGACAACTGACAGAATGGGAGAAGATATTTGCAAATGACATATCAGATAAAGGGCTAGTGTCCAAAATCTATAAAGAACTTAGCAAACTCAACACCCAAAGAACAAATAATCCAATCAAGAAATGGGCAGAGGACATGAACAGACATTTCTGCAAAGAAGACATCCAGATGGCCAACAGACACATGAAAAAGTGCTCCATATCACTCGGCATCAGGGAAATACAAATCAAAACCACCATGAGGTATCACCTCACACCAGTCAGAATGGCTAAAATTAACAAGTCAGGAAATGACAGATGCTGGCGAGGATGCGGAGAAAGGGGAACCCTCCTACACTGTTGGTGGGAATGCAAGCTGGTGCAACCACTCTGGAAAACAGCATGGAGGTTCCTCAAAATGTTGAAAATAGAACTACCCTATGACCCTGCAATTGCACTGCTGGGTATTTACCCTAAAGATACAAACGTAGTGATCCGAAGGGGCACGTGCACCCGAATGTTTATAGCAGCAATGTCTACAATAGCCAAACTATGGAAAGAACCTAGATGTCCATCTACAGACGAATGGATAAAGAAGATGTGGTATATATACACAATGGAATACTATGCAGCCATCAAAAGAAATGAAATCTTGCCATTTGCGACGACGTGGATGGAACTAGAGGGTATCATGCTTAGCGAAATAAGTCAATCGGAGAAAGACAACTATCATATGATCTCCCTGATATGATGGAGAGGAGATGCAACATGGGGGGTCGAGGGGGTAGGAGAAGAGTAAATGAAACAAGATGGGATTGGGAGGGAGACAAACCATAAGTGACTCTTAATCTCACAAAACAAACTGAGGGTTGATGGGGGGAGGGGTTTGGGAGAGGGGGGTTGGGTTATGGATATTGGGTAGGGTATGTGCTATGGTGAGTGCTGTGAAGTGTGTAAACCTGGCGATTCACAGACCTGTACCCCTGGGGATAAAAATATATGTTTATAAAGCTGTAAAAAAAAAAAAAAAAAAGAAAGAAAGGATGAATCCCCAAGTTTTGTAGCAACATGGACGGGACTGGAAGAGATTATGCTGAGTGAAATAAGTCAAGCAGAGAGAGTCAATTATCATATGGTTTCACTTATTTGTGGAGCATAACAAATAGCATGGAGGACAAGGGGAGATGGAGAGGAGAAGGGAGTTGAGGGAAATTGGAAGGGGAGGTGAACCATGAGAGACTATGGACTCTGAAAAACGATCTGAGAATTTTGAAGGGGTGGGGGGTGGGAGGTTGGGGGCACCAGGTGGTGGGTATTGTAGAGGGCACGGATTGCATGGAGCACTGGGTGTGGTGCAAAAATAATGAATACTGTTATGCTGAAAAAAATTAAAAAATTAAAAAAAAATTATCCGAATTTTTTATCCCATAACTTCCCAAACCCTCTCTAGGCAAAGTCATATAGAGATTGTGAAAGTCCTACTTCTGTTTGTCCAATCATTATTTTATGTCATATTATATAAATTATAGCAATTATTGAATAAGTACAAAAGAATACTTATAACATATGAAGAATTTATCATGAATACTCATGCTGTCACCTGATCCTAGCTCAAAAGATAAAACACTGCGATTTTGATGCTCCCCTTCTGCCGTGTGCTTCACAACCTTGCTTCCAACAGTTTTGTGTCTATTAACCCCATATTTTTCTTTATGATCTTATCACATGTGGCTGTAACTCGACAACGCAGTTAGTTTTGCATTATTTGAACTTCATGCAAATAATATAATTCTTCTGAAGATTACTTAATTGCTTCAAAACTCTGATATGCAGCTTGACCCATAGAGTTAAAATTCATTAATTCTCAGTCTTGCATTTTGTTCTATTGTATGACTACACCAAATTTCAGTTCAGTTGGAGTTTTGAGTTACTTAAAAGATCTGGGGTATGAGATTATCAGAAGTATTTAAATTTACAGGATAATCTCAAATAGGTTTCCAAAGTGATTTTATCAACATATTCTGTCAATTACTCTGAGGTGTGAAAATATTCCACTATGATGGTAAATTTAACAATTTTTACTTACTTTTGGGGGGGGGTGTGGCCTTGTCACTAAGTTAGTAGAAGTTTTGAACTACTGTCACTTGCTAGGGACTTGAAACTCATAGTTAAGTAATAATTTTTTATGTCTCTAGTAGCACATTATTTGAACTTTATGTCTTAAAGTTTATTTGGTATGGTGTTAATATAGCTTTTTTAACATTCTGTACTATTGGCCTCCCAGATCATTTTTTCAACCTTCCAACTTCTCATGGCCTTACATTTCAGGTGTGTATCTTGTAAATAGTCTGTATCTAAATGTTTTTATATAACCTGAAATATTTTTGTTTTAACTGGAAATTTTAGTCAATGTAAAATTATTATTTCCTCCTTTCTAATCCTTATCCCTTTCATTTATTTTTAAAATATTTTAACATGCTATTTATTTGTGCCTTCCCTTTTTTTTTCTTTACCTTCTTCGATTTTGCCAAATATTTTTCTTGTTTTCAATTTTATTTTTATTTCTATTGTGTCCTGGTTTTTTTTTTTTTTTTTTTTGCTCTTTTCTGTTATTTCCTTCCTCCTACCTTTTTTAGATTAATATTGTTATTCTTTTGTTAATATCTTATAAGTTGTACACCTAGCTCATTAGTTTTCAACTTCTATTTTTCACCAATATAAGAAGTTAAGGCTAAAAAATTTTTCAAAACATTACTTTTATTGCCTCCCACAAGTTTTACATGAAGTATTTTTATTTTCCTTTAGTTCTTAGCATTTATTTTTAATATTCATTATAAATTTCTCCTGATTTTTGAGTAATTTAGAAAATATTTTAATTTCCAAATATTAAGAAAATTATTTCTCTTTCTCTTTTTAAGCTCTGACTTAATTGCATTGTGGCGAGAGGTTTTGGCCACAACAATAATTTTGAAATTTAATGGAAACTTGCTTCATTGCCCAATGTAATCAATTTTATAGAAGACCATTTTATAAAAGCTTGAGAAAAACATATATTCTCTACTGTTTGACACAGAATTCCATAAGTGTCCATTATTTTTTTAATTTAAGGTCAATTGGCCAACATGGAGTACATCATTAGCTTTTGATGTAGTGTTCAATGATTCATTAGTTGCATATAACACCCAGTGCTCATCACATTACATGTCCCCCTTAATGACCATCACCCAGTTACTCCATCCCACCAGCCACTTCCCTTTCCACAACCCTCAGTTTGTTTCCCGGAGTCAAGAGTCTCTCATGGTTTGTCTCCTTCTCTGATTTTTTCCCATTCAGTTTTCCCTCCCTTCCCCAGTGATCATCTGTGCTCACATATGTCCATTAAATCAAGTGTGCACCTGTCTGTTGTAATCTTGTGAAAAGTTTGCTTAATTTTTTGTCAGGTTTTGCTACCAGTGGTAGGTAGAGGTATGGAATCTCTCACTAGGATGGTGACAAGTTTCAGTTCACATATATTTTGAGACTATTTATTAGCTGCACACATTAGAGTTGTTACATTTTCCTAATGAAATCAAATTTTTCTCATTGTGTTGTTTCTCATTGTGTTTCTGTATGCGTTAGGCTTTTTGCTTTAAAATCTTTTTTTTTTTCTGATATTAATATAGTACACCAGGTTTCCTTCATTAGGAATTTCCTAATAAACCTTTCTCTACCCTTTACTTTCAACTGTTATGTGTCCTTACACTTTAGATGCATCTTTTGTAAATGACATTTACCTAAATGATTTATCAATTTGCAATCTCTGTCATTCAACTAGTGAGTTAAGTTCATTTACATTTATTATAATTACTGACATAGTTGGAATGACTTCTAAACTAGTTCTTTTTTCTGCTTGTCTCACATTTCTTTTTTTCCTGTTTTCCTGCTTTTTTTTAATTAAGATTTTTATTTATTTATTTGACAGAGAGAGATCACAAGCAGGCAGAGAGGCAGGCAGAGAGAGAGGAGGAAGCAGGCTCCCCGCTAAGCAGAGAGCCCGACGTGGGGCTCAATCCCAGGTCCCCGAGATCGTGATCTGAGCCAAAGGCAGAGGCTTAACCCACTGAGCCACCCAGGCGCCCCTTCCTGCTTTTTTAATAAGTTTTTGTTTCATTTTCTTTTCATTAGTGCACTTTTTTCCCCATATGTTTATTTGAAATTTATACTCTTTCTATTCATTTAATGATTACCTTCAACATTTTACCATGATTGTTTAACTTAACAAAGTCTATCATTAAACCATCCCTGAACTTTAAAACAGATTAGTATTGATCATCTCCTCCTTTCCCAATTTATACACTATTAGACATCACCATAATTATTTTATTCAGGCAATGTTAATCTGGACTGTTCAACAGTTTTTTTTTTCTTTTGTTTTTGTGATTGTTTTTGCACTGTCTTAAAAAATGGTCTTTAGATTTTGGAGGTTTTATGAGAACAGATTCTTATAGTAGGCTCCTGTTTATTGGGTATTTTTTTAAATCTTCACAAGTCTTTTTTAGAATATACTTTACATAATTTACCTCATTTTTAACTCTAAAAATATTTACATCATTTTTAATTGCTTTCAATAGAAGTATTATTTAGGGAAGCTATTTTCTGCAGAAAATAGAAGAGCAACTCACAAAAATCTTTAAATATTTGTAAAATAGGACCTAAAAAAGTGAATTGGGAAAAATAGACTTTTTATAGTATTAATCGCCATCCTTCATATAAAAAGATAATCCACCATTAGCTGAGCCTGTGTTTTTAATTAGACTGATTTGTAAAGCTCTAGCCTTATTGCATGCTCTGTTTCCCAGGTGGCCATTGGCACACATTCCTGATTTGGTAGAGGAAAATTATACTCTAGCCTTGAAACAGAGCCTGGGTAATTGGCCCATATGAACACTGTAGCCTTGGCTTCCTTAGTAGAATGTACTAACCAACTAAGCCATCCCACAAAGGTGACCACCCTCATAGATTATTCCCAACAGAGGGAAAAGGCCAATTTTTATCCTTAACTTCAACCATAATAATGATGCACACACAGAAATATAGCTGACAAATGTAGATAGAAGGACTAAACCAGAAAAACACCATTTCCATCACCAATGTAATAGCTGACCCAGACAACGATTATTATTGGATGCCAAAACCACCAAAATTCACAGGCTCTCATATCACCCTACTAATTACATATTAAATGCAAAGAAGAAACTACATTTCATAATGGAGAGCTCTCACATTAAAAAACCTTAATCAAATGTAAAAACTTAACATCACCAGCTGTGGGACAACCTTATGGCAGTTGATGTAATAAGAAATACCGAAAGGAGGGGGTGCCTGGGTGGCATAGTCCTTAAGCATCTGCCTTAGGCTCCGGTCATGATCCCAGCACTCTGGTTTGAGCCCAGTATAGGCTTGCTGCTCAGTGGGAAGCCTGCTCTCCAGACTTTGCCTGCTGTTGTTCCCCTGCTTGTGTTCCTTCTCTCACTATCTCTCCCTCTCATAAATAAAATAAAAACTTAAAAAAAAAAAAAAAAAGGATCCCTGGGTGGCTCAGTCAGTTAAGCATCTTTCTTTGGCTCAAGTCATGATCTTATTGTCCAGGAGCCCCTTGTCAGGCTCCCTGCTCATCAAGGGGACTGCTTCTCCCCGTTCCTCTGCCCCTCCCCCCCACTCATAAACACATGTGTGCTCTCTCTCTCTCTGTCACAGATAAACAAATTAAAAATCTTTTAAAAAAAATAAGAAATACCAACATTATTTGTGTGATAGCTTGCCAGAAACATTTAGCCAAATCCTAATTATGAAGGGAAAAAAATTTTTCAAGGAAAAATTTCTTTAATTTCAAAATATAGAACATTCTACAAAACAATAGGCCAATGCTCTTCAAGAAAAAAAATCAATGTCATTAAAAACAAACAAGAGAAAAGCAAGTAGAATGTTCCAGACTAAGAGACTAAAGTCACATAACAACTAAATGTAATGGAAGAACTTTGGATCTTAGATTCTTAAAAAACATTTCCTTAATTGATATGGACAGTACACTAGGCAATATTATTGAATTCACATTATAGGTGTGAGATTAGTTTTGGAGTTAAGCAAGAGCACATCCTTGTCCTTAGGATTTATAAGCTGAAGTAGTTAATGATAAAGCGTCATGATGACTGAAACTTAGAATATGAGAGAGGGAGAGATAGATTAGGGGAGCATAGAGAGAAAGAAAGCAAAGGTGGCAAATGTTTACAATTGAATGAGAGATATATGTGTCCATTTTCTTAAGTTATAAAGTGTCTCAAAATAAAAAATTAGGGAAATAATGCAGATGATCCATTCTCTTCCCTACTTCATTAAACAAGAAATCTGATCTTGAAATGGAGCCTAAGAGATTTAGGTACATAGACTACATTTCAGAGTGAAAACTGATAAACAGTGAAACAAATGTCTAAACAAGTTATGGCATCTCCTTATGGACTTAAAACTTAGACCGTGTGATTGTCTGGGATGACTTGATGTTACAGTCACTCAAGCTAAATGTCTGGTTGAATTCTAACATCTCAATTTTCCCTCCTCTTTAGGAATTTCTGATCATTAATTCACATTAAGAACATTTATTATCTTATAATTAAGAATTCAAAAAAATGATACAGCAGGATAATGTATTTTTGAGGTCTTTGAAGCCATATTGAGGCTTCGAAATGTGGGTCAGTACACTGATATAATAGATTGCCAGTACTTAAATTGTATTAATATTCAATATCTCCAGAGTAGTTTAAAATAGAATCTAATTCTAACACCAATGGATTAGGGGAAATAATCCCCCAACCTAAAATCAATTTCTGGCCAATTTGCACTGTTGAACCATTTTATACTAAAGACATTACTAGCTAAGAATGTGGGCTGTAGGGGCACCTGGTTGGCTCAGTCAGTAGAGCATGTGACTCTTGATGTTAGATTCATAAGTTTGAGCCCCACATTGGGAGTAGAGATTACACATAAAAAAAGGAAAAACATTTAAAAAAAAAAAAAAAGAATGTGTGCTTTAGTTTGTACATTATGCCCTCTTGGAATAACTTGAGAATGTTAAGGTTGATTACAGATTAATTTTTAGCCTAAATATTGGCAATATGTTAGGGAAATAAAAGCTACTGGGGCAAATATATATTTTACAATACAATATTGTGAAAAAGTAAAGAGATTACAACACAAATTAAGAAACATAATGTAAATTTAAGTGAATGTCAATTTTAATTCTGTAAATTCTTTCTTATTTGCATTAAATACCAAAGTTAATAAATCATTCCTCTAACTACCCAAAATGGCTATACTGGTTAAAACAGCTAATGCTTTAAGTAAATTATCTATAAAAAAACATACCAGGAGGGCATACAACTTGAAAATATGAAACTGTTAAACAAGTAATTTTGCCTAGATATCGAGTTGTTTACACAATAAAGAAACAATTTTGGGGGCACCTGGGTGGCTCAGTATATTAAGCAGCCAACTCTTTTTTTTTTTTTTTTTAGATTTTATTTATTTATTTGAGAGAGAGACAGTGAGAGAGAGCATAAGAGGGGAGAAAGTCAGAGGGAGAAGCAGACTCCCCGTAGAGCTGGAGCCCAATGAGGGACTCAATCATGGGCCTCTGGGATCATGACCTCAGCCGAAGGCAGTTGCCTAACCAACTGAGCCACCCAGGCACCCTCGACTCTTGATTTTATCTCAGGGCTCCAAGATAGAGCCCTGTGCCAGACTACCATGCCCAGCATGGAGCCTGCTTAAGATTCTCTCCCTCCGGGGCACCTGGGTGGCTCAGTGGGTTAAGCCGCTGCCTTCGGCTCAGGTCATGATCTCGGGGTCCTGGGATCGAGTCCCGCATCGGGCTCTCTGCTCAGCAGGGAGCCTGCTTCCCTCTCTCTCTCTCTCTCTGCCTGCCTCTCCATCTGCTTGTGATCTCTCTCTGTCAAATAAATAAATAAAATCTTAAAAAAAAAAAAAAAAAAAAGATTCTCTCCCTCCCCCTCTGCCCTCTCCCCCCGCCAAAAAAAAGAAAGAAAGAAAGCAATTACTTTACCGGGTAACAATTCTTAAAGAATCTATGGAGACATTTACTCAAGACTCAAAAAGAGCACTGTATCCAGAAAATGCCTAAATCACCTAAAGAATTTTTAAACTTGTTTTTAAAGATTCCCAGAATTTAAGATTTGTCCTGTTAATTAACACTTTTATAATCAAGAGCTTCTTCCTTCTGTTACCACAAGCTATCTCTTGTATGTTACCATTTTTCTTATTTAAACTAAGCTGGTCAAAGGTATGTGCTGATATGATAGTCCTACCAACCAACTCCTAGTTGTTTCAACTTACTCTAAAAGTACTCACCTTCAATTCTGTTTTCTTGCTTCTCTATATCTCTCTTGCAAGGGAATGACTGATTGGAAGGGCTAGAAGGGACTTTTGGACTGTACTGTTCAGTGGTTTTCAATATGGGCGCTGAGAAGCCATCATGAATTTCACAGATATATCTTCTCTCTCTTCCAACCAGCAACCTGGAGTTTCCCAGAAAGCTGACATTTATACTAAAATCTTGAGGTCTACATTTGAGGCCCATGTACTTGGTTATTCACTTTTATTTAGTTCTTAATCTTTCCAATATATTTTTTTCTTCTCCTCTGTGGACCATGCCAAATTTCTGAAAAAGCCATCAAATTTAAAGACTGTAAAGTTAGATATGTGCATAGTCCAAAAAAAAATTTATAGTTTTCAAGTGAAGTGCTGACCAAAAAGTAATTACAGTAAAATTTATTTATAATTTATGTCCCAGATGTTGTACTCGGGTTATTTAGAATGCCTTAAGTAAAAAGAACAAGAATAAAGAGTATCAAAAACAAGAAACTTGTAGCTATGTTTTTATAAGAAAGATTTCACAACAGCAATAATTCATTTTTTAAATATAAAAAATATAATTCTTTTTATCTTAATTTATCTTGAATAAATAATATAGTAAAAAAGTTCAAAAATCAAACAAAGTATGAAAATGTCCACAGTGACAGCATTCCTCCCGGCCTGGTCCTCTGTCCATCATGTCCCCCTCCCTTCCTCCATTTCAAACAGAGTAACTGTCATTATTGTGCTCATCCTTTCAAAACAATTTACACTTAAAAACATCAAATACAATATGTATTTATCTATCCTGCTCCATTTTGCATGAATGTAAATATTCTAAACATGCTGCTCAGAAACTTGTTTTTTTTCACTTAATATACCTCCAAATATTTATTGAACCTGGTGCCTGGCTCCCTTACAGGAAGCTATAAGAGAATTACACAAATATTCTACTTCTAATTCTCATCGTAGTATTCTCCTAGAAGTTGTCATAAACTAAGCTATCAATAATTGAACAATATTTCTTTATATGAACAATGTTATAATCAGGGGATGGCTTCCAGGACCATCAACCAAATCAAATAAACTGTAATTATGACCAAAATATATTGTTAAGTCAAAGATAGAAAAGGAATCTTTAAATTAATGTTAAATAGTTAATAGAATTACTTCTCAAATACCATAACTATACACATATAAGAACAAATTTCCAAGTGATTATATAAGCATACAAACACACTTCTAACATAAATTTTACCTATCTAAAAATACGTTCACTACAAACACATTTAATGATATTTTTCTTGTCTTCTTAGAATTTTTAAGGTTTGGTGTTTGTTTTTATTTTTTGCATGATTCTGACGCCCAAATTCACCTTTTTTTGCAAAGTCACATACTTTTTTTCCCCTGGATACATATCTTATGCAGAAGAATTCAAAATCATTTCACTGATACCATTCTTCTGAAAAATAATCATTGAAACATATATATGTATATATTTGAAGTCTTTTCAAAGAGGGCTGCAGTTTCAAGAGTTTATTTCAAAACTCTTAAACTGATCATTTTGTCTTTATTTTCCTTTGTCTTTATCTTCTAAATAACATCGGTGAGAGCTTTCAAGGGAAAAAGGAGTTACACGAGAGTCTTCTGGGCAGACGATGTGAAAGCTGTGGGGCCAGGCTCATGATCACTTGCTTTGACCAAGGGTAAGAAGAACATAGCAAGTGGAAGGGGAGCTTGCTCTCCATTGTGGAAGATCTCCATCTCTCTCTCTCTCTTTTTTTTAGACTGCCTAAATCACTGTTTAGCATCTTGACTTGGGAGGAAACCCTCAAATAAATGTACAAATATAGATGTGCAATTAAGAAAACGCTTTGGCAAAATGGAATCAATGAAGTAATCAGCAAGAATTGCCCGTTTTAAATCTGATTCTTGGCCACAAATTACTTATGGTTCTTAATTTTTTTTTCTGTCATTTCTGTTTTTAAAAACTCAAAATACGATCGCTAATCTAAAAACATAAAAACCTAATTTTCACTCAAGAATAACTATTTTGATTTAATGATTTTAAATGTGATATGAGGTTATGGTTAGTTCTGTGTAGGTGTTCACCACAACAGGTATCTTAAGAACATTTTTTCTTTTGAGTACTCACATCTCCTTTTCTGTTCCTCTTACCCAATAGCCCTCAGATCCTCCTCCCCAAGAGGCTAAGTATCTTCACACTGCCTCTGGCCCTTCCCAGCTCTTTACTCAGGACCAATCTCTCCCTGAAAGTTAAGGACTTCCAATATGGCCAACCCATTCCCCAATATCCAATCACATACTCCCCCACTTCTCCTAGGCAAGTTCATGATTCGGGGGTGATGAGTACTGACTGGAGAACCCAGAGCTGTCAGAAAGGCAGAAGCAAGTGGATGAGCTAAAAGGAAGAATGCCTTACACTTGTATGATTACAATTACCTGCTACCACCGGTTGTAAAACACACCAGTGAATAGGGGCTGCAAGGTTGACTTCCTGACACAAAAGCTGAATGGGTGTCCCCGGCCATGATCCTGGCAGTGAACCTGAGCTCCTGGCACTTCATACTTATTGGGACAGCACAAAAGCATTCTCTTCCATACAACAGTTCTGCGGGTAAGGGCTGTTTCTAGATGCAGTCTTGAGTGTGATCCTCAGTTCCCTCAAAGATTTTAATACGTTTTATGTATCTGTGGTCTGTAGTTTTGGTAAACCATCCAAGGTAAATTCTGTTGTTTGCAACTAGAACTTCTTTTTTTTTTATTTAATTTTTTTTTTATAAACATATAATGTATCTTTATCCCCAGGGTACAGGTCTGTGAATCACCAGGTTTACACACGTCACAGCACTCACCATAGCACATACCCTCCCCAATGTCCATAACCCCACCCCCCTCTCCCGACCCCCCTTCCCCCAGCAACCCTCAGTTTGTTTTGTGAGATTAAGAGTCACTTATGGTTTATCTCCCTCCCGATCCCATCTTGTTTCATTTATTCTTTTCTTACCCCCCAATCCCCCACGTTGCATCTCCACTTCCTCATATCAGGGAGATCATATGATAGCAACTAGAACTTCTAATTAATAAACTCTATTTCACAGAGTTGTGAGGCTCCAATAAGATATTGTAAAATAATTAATGTGGGTTGGTCTTATGATAAATTGTTAAACTTGTGTTCAAAAGAAAGGATAGCACCAAATTCTGTTAAACACAGTTGACTCTGTGGCTTATTTTACTTTTAGTGTATGGCCTCTCTGAATAGCACCTTATATAATTTGGGCAGGGTGAAAAGTAGCTAAATATTAAACCAATATTACAATATTGGTTTTACTATGAAGATCTTTACTTAAAGTATATTTAAAGCCCTTCATTCAAGCAAATTTTTAATCAAAGTAATTTTCATTGTGGATTTATTTGCACTCAGCAATCCTTGCAGTGTTACCCGTCTAAGTCTCTGAGACATGAGACTGCAAGGACTTTCTAGGCAGGCACCATGCATCATTCATTATTGTACCAGCACTGGGCCTGACATATAATAGATATTCAATAAATGTTCATTCAAATAAGCTAAATTATAATGAGAAGGGCAAGAACCTTAACACTGTATCAATTTCATTTGCCTTTAGTAGAGACATTCCGTGTATGCGTGGAAGTTTGCACTAGTCAGTTGGTGTTTTACTTTATTTCCTTGTGGACATTATTTAAATTGCAAATTGATGAGTAACCTCTCTAATTCTATGTAATATATAAGCGATAGATAAAATAGCTGTATTATTTTACTGAAAATAAATTGTTTTATGCCAAACAAAGACTTAAACTCATCTGTCTCCCTTGGGGTTAATTAAGAGGTAATTATGTGTATATGGGCAAAAAGTGCAACAACTAAAAAAACAAGGTCTTTATCTGTGAAACAGTATTGTTTGCATCTACCTGGACAGACCAACAAGAAGCAGAAATGTCCTTGAGATCATCATTGAGAAATCAAGTTTATTTTTCCTCAGTTGTTTCATGTTGATCAAGTAACAAAGCTGATAAAGTAGGAGGAGAGAAAGGAATGCTGATTCATCTGTGAATTGACCATCCCTTACATAATAGTTTTTGTTCCAAGAGCCCTTCTGTACAAATTTAACAGAAGTGCATTTGGGTGAAATTCTAACTAGATGCTCCCTGATGATCTCAACCATGAAACCACCAAGTCATTCAGTTGGAATGTATTATGATTCTCTCTTCCTTGATGCTCTCATTTCATTATGGAAACTGATGCAAAAGTAATGAGCCATCCTACATAGATCTTGGTTAAATGCCTTACTTTAAAGATTATTTGATCTGATTAAAGAAAAAAGCTTAACTTTATTTCAAACTTACCTTCGTAATTTTTTTTTCCAAGCAGAATTACAGTACCTAGTCTGTACCTAGTATATGGAAACACTTACTATATTTAACATCTCAAATAACCGAAGGCTTCTGGTGTTTACTTCCATAAGGTAGCCAGCAGGATGTAGAATATTTCTGACTAAACTTCATCAAAGAATGGAATACTTTATATAGAAGTACAGATTAAAGATTAGTAGTTTTCCCTTTGAAAAGATAAAGACTAAGAGGAGGCTTGTTTGAAATGAATAAAATCATGTACGTGAATAGAGATCAGGTTTCCAGATGTAACAATAGTAACTGCTGTAAACTCAATGTGTCCCCCCCCCACCAAATTCACCTGTTGAAATCTAACCCCCACTGTAATGGTATTTGGGGGTGGGGCCTTTGGAATTAGATCATGAAGGTGAAGCACTCATGAATGGGACTAGTGATCTTATAAAAGAGACCCAGAGAACTCCTTGTTCCTGCCTTTAGCTGTGTGAAGAAACAGGGAGAAGACCATCATCTGTGAAGCAGGAAACAGACACCGAATATGCCAGCACCTTGATCTTAGACTTCCCAGCTTCCAGACCTGGTGGAAATAAATTTCTATTCTTTATAAACCATCTAATCTATGGTATTCTGTTATAGCAGCCCAAAATGACCAAACTATAGCCCTAGTGTATTTTCCTTATAAACTCATTTTTTTTTTTTTTTACAAATAGAGGGATATATAACTTTAACATAGTTGAGAGGTGAACAAAAGTCTCTGGTGAGAATTCCTTTCTTAATAATCACTCCTTTACCTAGTCTACTAAAAACTGATTGGAGTTGGCAGGCTTCTTTTTAAAACCAGAAGCAGTCCCAGGAAAGGATCAAAACCACTAAACATTCACACCATAGCACAAGCTACCATATTTCCTTTATCCTAAACATTTATAATTTATACATACTTTTAGTAAGTAGTATTCCTCCAGTAACCACATCCTTCAACTGCCAACCCTACCAGCTAAACAGAATCAGGCACCAAACTCTTCCTCCCCGTTGCTCATAACTGAAATACAGGCTCCCATGGTACCTTTGACTGGTGAAGGGCAGGTGTCTCCTAAGGTGCTTGGGAAGCTGGTGGGAATTTCAGTTCTGACCTTTATAATAATAAGGCTATCCTCATAAGTGGGGGATTTCTCCAAATATAAAAAGACTAAGCGAAAGATGATGGGTAAGCACAAATATGACAAACATCTAATAAAAAGCGATAGGGTAGGACTCACTGTCCTCATTTTTCAGAGAGATTATGTGAAGTAACTAAGATCACAACCAGAATATGGGAGACCTCCCAGGACATTTTTTCCTGGCTGAATGTCAAAGTACCCCAGATTAATACTTCTAAAGAGAGTGTCCACACACTAGATGACCAATGGACAGATTTTAACAGGTACAGGCAAACAGTATTCAGATTCAGTAACTATGCTTTAACCCAAAGTCAGAGCAAACTATGTCTGAGGACACTGTCACAATTACACATGACATCACCGAGACATCTCGGCCTCCACCAAAGCCTTTGAAACAGGGAGTCTAGGGAGTTGGATAAAGGAAGTTGAACCACAACTCTTCAGATGTTTCAGAAAGCTTGCAGCATTATTTGATCACCGTGGACAACCCAGAGCCCTGGGAGCATGACTTAAAGCATGACTTGCAAATGGGCAAGAATGCTGTGTTCACACCATACCAGTGGCCATTGGCTACAACTACACCAGAGTGGTAAAGAAGAAGAAAAGAAAGCCTCTCTCTACTGTCGTTTATTCTACTCTCCATCCTTTTTCCTCTATGTCCCACTTTGCAGGTCTGTTTTTGCAAAACTATTTTTAAAACTGACAACAACAACAAAGCATGCCAATGACTGATATGCCCCAATAGGATTTCCATACCGCTGCAGGCTTCATTGCCCTGACACAAACAGGACAGGCACCTTTTGTGTGTGAGCACTGAATCATAAGATCTTAGATGTAAAATAGTCCTCAAAACAACGGAAATCAGTTACATTCTGTCAGATGAGTAGGGCTGAGAAAATGTTTAAGTAGATTTGGGTCTCTTCTGTTCATCAAATGTGGCTACCATTGTTTTCTAAATGACTTAAATAGCAAAAGCATCTTACATCCATACGAAGGACCTGGAATACAAAATATAAGTTAAATTCTTTAAATCTATCATTAATAAATAGTGGTAAAACTAGGAAAGGGTATTTTGGGGCATATGTTAACAGGGCACAGACTTTAAAGGACTTTAACACTGAGGTTCTGAATACAGAGATATGGGTGTCTAAGTCATAATCCTTCTTAATACTATAACAGGAAATATTGGCCCATATTATGAAGAATAGCTGTTTTGTTCATCTATATGGGCTATGCCTTATTGCAGTAAAATTATAATGAAACTAAACTGGGGTCTAGAAAAATCATTCAAATAACTATCTGCGACTATCAATGTCAAATCTCCTGCAAAAGTTACTCTTTGTTTTATTGGCAGGTGCCATCTAAAAGTACAAAAATTATGAAGTGAGCAAACACAGAAGATCCTAAGAAAGGATGAGCCTGACTGGATGGCTCAGTCAATTAAACATCTGCCTTTGACTCTGGTCATGATCTCAGGGTCTTGGGATCGAGCTCCACATCAGGCTCTGGGCTCGGTGAGGAGTCTCCTTCTCCCTCTCACTCTCCCTCTGTGCTCTCACTCTCTCTCAAGTAAATAAAATCTTGAAAGAAAGACAGACAGACAGACAGGCATCTGATTATCTGTGACTTAAGTGACTAGGAGTTACCTAAGAGTTTTCTAAAACTATTAGGTTTTTCTTTTAAAATCTAATAGATTTTTTAATACAAAACTAATAGAATTAAAAATATTTCATATCATTTTAAAAGCTAAACTGAATTTGCATTAAATCACTAAATTTGGCCTCTTTATTCTGACTCCATGAAGAACAGTTCTAGGTTATATTAGAATATTAAATTTGCCACTGAGAAGTTGGTGTTCTTAGACATTACTCTCTATCTTGAAAAGTCTATTTCTTTTGTGCCCTCTAATTCTGTCATTTTTCACTCTACCCTAGATTTTCTTTCATTTTAGGCACCACACTCAGATGTAGTAAGGATTTACTGAAAATTTTATGAAGTTCAAAATTGAAGTAACAAGGTAGATGAGAAGGAAAAGTGCTATCTGTCAATTGGTAATTTGGTTTAACTTCTGTTTTGTTTGTTCATTGTTTTCCAATAGAAATGGTGCTAGATGCCAGGGCAAAGTCCATACAATGTCTTTAAAATCTGTAAGTGGAATTCATCAGAAACCCATGCAGCTTCTCCGTGAGCCCTAAAATTCGAGAACCTGATCGTTTGCTATTACCATCTTTAAATTCACCGGCAAAGGAGTTAATTGTAAATGTCTTAAGGTTAGAGAACCCTTTCTATTACCATTTTTTCTTTCGGTAAAAAAAAAAAAAAAAAAAAAATCCCACACTTCACAAAGAATTCAAGGAGAGTGACTTGGGCTGGAGAAAGAGCATGGATTATGTCTATTATCTATTATCACCAGCTTATAAAAATTGAACAACGTTGAGAGCTAAGCCAATGATGCAAAGAATTCCCAGCCACCCAATTAATTTTCTTCTTTCAAAATAGAGTTTCTAATATTCTTACGTTTCATTTTTGTGT